>NW_028258372.1:45933360-46087140 GCF_053883595.1 Heterocephalus glaber | reverse complement strand
CCCTCATCCGAGGTCGTGCAGTGCAGTAGCCACCTGTGATCAACCAAGATCTGAAAACATTAAGATGGGAAATTCCAGAAACAAGTGATTGATGTTTCAAATTGCACAGCACTCTGAGCAGGGTGAATGGTGCCCACTCCATCCAGCCTGGGAGTGAGCCACCTCTCTGTCCGGCACCTTCATGCTCTGTATGCTACCAGGCCCCTCATCACTGGGCAGCCACCTCAGTTACGGGATCAGCTGTCACCACTCTGCAGCCCCTGTGCTGAGGCACCCCTTATTTTACTTACTACTGGAACCCAGGTGGAAGAGCAGAGATGTTCACAATTTTGTCACAGCATATTGTTAGAACTGTTGTTCTGTTATTGTTGCTGTTAATCTCTTACTGTGACTAATTTATAAACTAACTCTCACCATAGGTGTGCGTATACAGAACAGAACACTTAGGGGGTTGAGACTGTCTCAAGTTTCAGGCATCTCCTGCTGGTCTAGGAACAAATCCCCTGAGGACAAGGGCAGGCTGCTGTATTCAAAGCCTTGACCCGACCACACAGTGGCTGAGACACAGAAGGTCAGTAACATTCTAGCCGCGCTCTGACTTCTCCCACAACTCCACATGAGCAGCCCAGCTGCCTCTGTCCAGCTTTAGAGATGGGTTTGCAGCTCCAAAGACGATCGCAGACATGTGACATACAACAGCTGCTTACGGCGGAGCTGGGACTCTGAGGCTGGAGCATGAGGCAGCATGTGAGAGAGGTGGATGGGGCAGCCTCCTAACACCAGAGAAGGCACTTTGGACCCCAGCTCACAGAGAGGCAGAAGAGCAGAGGCGACCCTCTCAGCTCAGCCTGGAAAGAGAGGCTTCCTGCGGTCTGTTCCCCAGGCACACCCCAGATGCCCAGTCCACACGGCAGGGCATCCTAAGGGCTGGCTCCAAAAATGCAACACCAGACATCAGCTGTTGGGACAGAGGAGGAAGAGCAGGTGGGGCGCCCCAAGACAAGCAGGCACAACTTGGGGACTGGCTCTTTCCTCTCCCAACTGAGTCAGTCAGCCCTGGAAGGGTTTACAGATTCAGCTAGGACTTGAAAAAAACCCCGTGAAGCTCACTGAACCAAATCTCAAGCAGAAATACCAATAAAAAGGAGTGTAGAGAGGAGCTATGCAGGTTGAGGTAGGACCTGTGGGTGCAGTATGCTCCCTACCCCTCTGGCAGCTCTTCCAGGTGATAAGGGCTCCACAGTTTGACTCCTTAAGACAATGACCATGATGATGATGTCTTACACACACTGGTGCTTCCCAGCTTGATCTGTACGTACAGTATCACGCGCAGACCTCCACTAAGCCTGTGGCTTTGTATTGTCCTTGGCACATTTCCAATGAAGGGCCAAGGCCTCAAGTTGTTAAGCAACTTGCCTGAGGTCACACAGCTAGCCGGGAGCAGAGATTTAAATACAGCTTTACAGAAATTGCCTGGGAGAAGGCATTCAGATTTCAGACAGTTGTTGAATTGTGCAACATTTGGATATACATAACAAGATATCTTGGGGACAGGATCCAAGTCTAAATTCATTTACAGTTTATATACACACAGCCTGGAAGTATTTACAGAATAGCTTCGCTACTTTTGTGCATTATGGTCTCAAGTTTCATAGTGTGGAATTGTCCACTTGTGTCATGTCAGTACTCAAAAACTTTTGGATTTTGGAGCTTTCCAGATTTCAGGTTTTTGGTTTAGGGATGCTCAACTCATATAAACTTTGACTCCAAATCCACTGCTGTTTTCTCTGTGTCATTGCTGAGACAAAAAGTACTATGTGTCAACTAATACCCAGTGGAAGGTCTTGATGGAAGGTGGTACGGCCTACTGGTTAGAACCAGCCCTGCAGCCAGACTTCTGCCACTACTGATCTGTGCATTCCTTCCTCATCTAGAAAAGGAGACAGCAATGATACTTTGAAGGCTTGGAGTTAAAATTAAATGTGTTAATGTACATAAGTGACTAGCACATGTGTCTGGCATACAAGCACTTAATAACCATGCGCTCTATTCCCCCCTCCTAGCCAGATTTACTTAGTGCCTGCTGCAGACAGAGACTTGAGCCTTATTTTGTTGAAGGAGGATCGGATGGGTTGTTCAACAGCTTCTGTTCCCAGGGGGTTTTCAGTCCAGGTGGAAATCACAGCTGTGCAAATTACAGAAGCCATGCTTAGAGCCATGGGGTCCCGGATGCTCTGCCTAAGATTCTGCCCTGTGAGCTGGGGACAGAGGTGCAGGCCTGTAAACCCAGCACTCCGGGAAGCTGAGGCAGGAGGAGTCCAGGCTGGGCAATTTAGTGACTTTCGGAGACTCTGTCTCAAAATAAAAAATAAAACGGGCTGGTGATGTAGCTCAGTGCGAAGGCCCTGAGTTCAATCCCCAGTAGCACCCCCCAAAACAGTAACCTGCCCCACAGCATGATAAAATTGCTGGCTTAGACATTACTCCAGAGGAATAGACCTCCTACCCTAATTAACACCCTTCAGCTCAGAATCTCTCGGCAGCAAGCAGAGCCTGAAGTCTCCGCAGATCCCAGGGTGGACTCTACAGCTGTGGCAGCATGAGAAGCACAGGCTAGATCAGACAACTCTGAGGTGCCTCCTCCCGCCCTCGGGGCAGGGCTGGACTTCCTCTCTTCTACCTTGGGCTCACTGTGGCTCCTGGCTTACGCGCCTCAATGGCCCACAGTGCCCCAATTTCTGTTTTTAATTCTTATCAGTACATGTTGACAGTACATAATGATTATATTCATTGTGGGGAACTGGAACAGCACATAACAAACATCACAATTCTTTTTCCCCTTCCTCTCCATTCCATTGAAAAAAAATTTGTTTTTGGCCAGCCTCAGATTTATTTTATAAATCTTTATCAATTATCATAAACACAGATTAAGAGCCAGACTAATGGGCAAAAAAACATACAAAATACATAAGACAATTATACTAAATCAAGGAACACTTTTAGATACATTGGCCGTACTGAATTATAATAACTTTTTCTCATTTTTTCTCACATAGGAGAAACCACTCAAGGGGAATTAGGTCAGTGGCAATGTGCCTACCTCATAGTCCAAGGACCTGAGTTTGTTCCCGGTACCAGAAAGAGACCATTCCATATTTAAGCTTGTGTGTCTGATTTACTTCACTTAACATTATGTTCTCAAGGTGCGCATCTGTTTTCCTCCAACTGACAAGTTTACTTTTCTTTATGGCAGTAGTACTCCATTGTGTGTAAATACCACATGTCTTTATCCATTCATCTGTTGATGGACATATAGGCCACTTCCAAGATTTAGCAATTATGAATTGTGCTGCTATAAACATGGGTGGGCATCTATCACTGAAATATGATGTCTTTAACTCTTTTGGGAAGATACCTAGAAGGGGAATAGCTGGGTCAAATGGAATTTGTGGTTTTAATTTTTTGAGGAATCTCCACACTGATTTCCATAGTGGTTGGACCAGTTTACGCACCCACCACCAATAAAGCAGGGCTTCTTTCCATGGCCTATGCAGGCTCTCCAGCAGTTGTTATCGCTTGATTTCCTGGTAATGGCCGTTCTTTCTGGAGTGAAATGGAATCTCAGTGTCGTTTTAACTTGCATTTCTTAGAGGGCCAGTGGTGCTGAACACTTTTTCATGTATTTATTGGACAGTGCCCCGATGTCTACCTGCAGCCCAAACCTTCCCCAGCCCCAGGCTCATTCCACCCGGCCCGTGCCAAGGTCCAGACTCGGCATTGCAGACTGACACGCCCGTCTCCATGGCGACCTGCTCTCAGAACATTCTGTGCCAGTGAAATGGTACCGCCCCTCTCCCTGTGGCTTAGGCCACCCTCTCCGTCCGGCAGGACCGAACCCCACTGGCTCTCCCATCTGCGTATCTGAGTCTAACCACTCCTCACTGCTTCCTGCCTCCCCATCCGCCACGGTGCCATGGCCTAGCCTTGCTCCTTGACAGCCCGGACCCAGGGTGGAGACGGCTCTGCCATGCTTCCGCCGCAGTGGCCCCACCAATGCAGGGCAGCAGACCGCGTCTTCAGAGGTCACACGGCCCTCCCTTACCTGTGCCTCATTTCCCAATGCTTTCCCTAGTCAGTGACCTTTTCTCCTCCAGCCCTGGTACTGGGTATCTAATCCAGGGGCGTTCTCCCTCAGCTCCTTTTTGGAAATTTTTTTATTTTGAGACAGAATTTCACTAAGTTGCCCAGGTGGGTGGAGTCGAACTTGTGATCCTCCTGCTGCCTCAGCCTCCCTAAGTGCAAGCACCACCATGCCCGCCTGGGTTTGTGCACAGTGGAACTGCCTTCTGCCGGACACTCCCACTGTCTGCAGTGCCCCTCACCTGAAGACAGGCCCATTCTCTGCCCCAGGCAGCTGCTCAGACGGTGCCAGACCAGTAAGGCCTTCGTCACCACCCTTTGAGGAAGCCCATGCCCCTGCCCTCCCCGTTCTCCCCTGCATCTGCCCCCGAAGCACCTGTCTTTACTCCCTGTGTTCTCCTAGCAGAACATAAGCTCCGGGAGGACAGGGACTGCTTCTTTTGTTTACTGAGGTTCCAGCCCTTAGAGCAACGCACATGCTAGGTGCTCACTAATTGACTGAAAGTCTGTGCCATCCTGGTGTTCTACAGAAGGAGGACAGCCTCCAACATGCCTGCAAGTCCTGAAATCCTGCCAGTTGCGGCTAGAGAGTATGGCCGGCTAAAGAAGGCTGCCCTGGAACGGGGCAGTCAGGGACAGAGGAAGGAGATGTCGCTCCTTGGCAGAGCACGTGTCTCACTCACACTGGGAAGAGCCGCAGCGGGGGCTTTGGCTGAGGGCCTGGGTACCTGGCAGGGGGAAAGCTGAGCATCTGGGTAGACAGGGGACAGTGTGTCACAGCACGCGCCCACAGGTCCTCACTCGGTGCCAGGCGCTGCACCAGGTGTAGGAACCTAGGTCCCACCTGCAGGGTCATCAAGTCCACAGGGGCAAGGCTAGCTTTTGCCATGGGCCCTTTCATGTCTTCAACATCTACTTAAAACCTCTGTCTTCCTCACAGACCTTGGCCACTCCCTCCAGTGTCACTGGGAAACTTCACTTCCTACCACACAGGAAAACAGAAGTCATCAGCCTAGAATGACCTCTGCTTCCAGCCAACAGGCCTGCCTATCTCCCTGTGTGGGCCCCGCTGCGCCCTCTCCCTCCAGCGTGGCTCAGAGGTGACCTCTGAATTACACTATCCTTCGAGCTGACTTGCAGATTCTGAAGCCCATGGTACTTTGCACTCTGGCACTGATCAGGCTGCTGAGGGAGCTCTCGGAATTAGTGCAGAAAAGATAATAGGGGCCCGGGGCAGAGAGAGTAAGTGGGCAACTCAGGTCACCCAGGGAGGGAGCCACGGAGCCCTGGTGGGGGAACCAGGTCAGTTCTGGCTGGGGCAGACACAGCAAAGCGGACTTGAGGCAGCAGGGACCGCCACAGGAGCTGAGCAAGAGGCAGCCTGGGACCAGTGCCCCAAAAGCTCCTGAAATATCACAGATCTAAATGGCCAAGGATAGCGATGCGTAAGAAAAAAGAAACAGCCTTTTCTTCTGTGTATCCACTTAACGGGAGGCCCAAAATCAAGAGGGTGGGCTTAAGCCCTGGAGGTGACAAGGAGGTGCAGTGTGGGACAGGAGCCAGGGAGCAGAAAGCTGGCCTGGGGCTGTGGACGTGGCGTCGGCCCCTGCTGGTACTTGCAGGGTGGATAAGGAGCCAGGCTCAAGCTGGGAACGCTAGGGGGATAGTGACAGCTGCAGTACAGGCTGGCGACAGAGGAGCCTTCAGCAAGGCCCGGGGAGCAGCAGGGCAGGTGCAGGGCGCAAGGGCTGGCTCCCCCTCCAGGAGGCTGCAAAGCACAGGCCGGAGAGGGGAAGGCCGCTTGCGGAGGGGAGAAAGGGGAGGAGAGCCAGAGGGAGCAGGGAGGCTGCTCAGGGTGCAGGTGAAGCTGCTCTCGCTGGGGTGGGAGGACAGCACCTAGGCCCACCAGAAAGACAACGCTGTGAGGGAAATTCCCAGAGTGCTCCATGTTCCATCTGGGGCAGAGGGAAGTGACAGGGCCCACTTATCCAGAAAGGGGCCAGGGATGCGCTCCAGGTGAAGTGTAACCCTCCCACACACACCCCAGGAGGGGCCCGCTGAGCTTGGTGACTTAACAGGGTCCACAGGACCTGCACGCCTGATGCACACTGCACGGTGTCCCCAGTGTGCAGGCCACGCAGGTGTGCAGCTTTTGCTACAGCACCGTCTAAGCATGCACCACTGCCGGCCTCCAGATACCAGTATGCAAAACACACGAGTCACTGTCACTGTAAACAGTGTTTCTCTGTCAGAATCGAGTATTTTCACTTTCATCTCCTCCTTGGTCCTCCGCCTCACTTCCTCCTACAACAGGGCTTACCAGAGGCCATCGAGGCTGCTGTCTGATCCCTCAACTAAAGCTCTTCTCCAAGCAAAGCAACAAATGTGTGCTGGTCCAGCATGGTGGCAGAAGCTGCAGGTGCCGCAGCCCTAGGACAGCTCCTGTCCTGCAGCATGCCCTCTCCTGTCCCCAACAGGGCCACAGACTCCCACCTGCTACAGCTCCACTGGGTGAGAGTTCCTGCCTAGAGGATCCTCAGAAAAACCACGACCTGGGCAGAGAAAGCTCTTCAGGTACTGGGTCTGCCCCCACCCCAACTTTAACTCTTAAAAACCCTATCAGTGGTGTCAGGCAGCTTCTCACCAATGCTCTGCATCCCTTCACGAAGACAGGGTGGGAAGAGCACAGGAAATGCAGTCAGAAGACTTGGGCTAGGGTCCTGCCCTTCCCTAGGTGCCATGAGATCTTTCCTATCACTTCTGAGCCCCAGTGTGCAACCACGCAAAGCGGAAGGAATGGCACCTGCCACTGAGAGGGAAACGCTCCTGGGAGGCAGGGAGGGTCTGACAGGCCCCTATGTGAGGTAGGCTAAGCCAGATGGCATCATTCTCATTTCTGGGACCTAAGTAAGTGTTGCTGGCAGCTCAACAAGCCCCACTCAGCACGTGTTCCTAGGAGCTCAGAGCTCAAGGGAGACTCACCCCACGCACTCAGTGCCATGCACAGACCTCTGTTTAAGCTGACTCTGTGGCAGGTTCCAGGGGACACAAACACAGGTCTTGTTCTGAGCTCGCTTGTCGGGCAGAGCTCAGAGTAGCATCTTTTCGTGTTAGGGCCGGGGGCAATCTCCCGCAGAACTTGCTCTGTGGCTGGGAACTGACCCTCGGCCATGGGGGGAATCTGGGACTCCTTGCCAGCTCCTCAGACTGAGGAAGAAGCGAGTAGATTCGCTCTCTGAGAAACCAGAGTGGGAGTCCGGGCCTCAGCAGAGACTAGGCGCATGCTGGTCCTGCGGCAGAGCTCAGAGGTTATTTACACTCACGATCCGAGACTGGAGAACAATTCCGCCTCAGTGACTCTAGGGGTGTCACCAAGGACACAATGAGAACAAAATGACAGGAGCAATCACAAAGCACCGTGACAAGGACATAGCTCACAGCAAGGGATTACTTTTTTCTTCGAGGTCCTCCCCTGGAAAGTGGGGAGAACCAGAGGTTTGCCTGTCTAACCGCCTGGGGCCAGACTCCCAAGGCCTGTAGCGCCCCACTCCCAAGTGCACTTGCAGCGGCTGGTCCCGCTCTCCCTACATTCAGCCCACCCCAGGCGCCTGATCTCCGCAGGCTCGGGGTGCAACCGGCCTGCTGGGCCAGGAGACCCTACGCTGCCTGTGCCGAGGACCCAGGGAGGGGCAGCCAGGATCTGAGAGCAAACTCATTCCGTAGAATTACAGCAAGGACAAAGCCCGTTATGGGAGGCTGGCGCATCCCACCTCCATTTCATTCTACCTCGGCAGCAATTTCTGCCTCTCAGTCAAAGCAGAGTTAGCAGCAGCAGCAGCGCTGAGAGGATCGGGTTTTCACCAAAACATCACATCGCCGCAGTCAGCAGAGCGGGCGGCTGCACCAGGCCTGAGGTCTGGGACCAGCCGTGGTGGTCTACATCAGTTACCTGGCTCGCACCCAGAACCGCTACAGTCCTGCAGCGCTTCACCAGTTCCTTCGCGTTTGGCTTCTGGAGGACTCCCGGAAAATGCACGCAGCCCTGGAGAGGGGAGGAGAGCGGCCTTCGTCGCCCCCCGATCCCACGCCGCACTCGTCCCACAAACGCGTTCTGCGCGGTCGGGCCGCCGAAGGCTCTCCCGGGCTGCGGAGCGGACGCAGCGGCGGCTTGCACGGGGCCGCGCGTCACCAGCCTCGGCGCCACGGCCCCGCCCCGCCCCGCGAGGTGACGGGGTTCGCACGAAAGGGACCCGAAGCAGCCGAAGACGGACGCTGGGCGGCGCCGCACAGGCCGATGACCAAAGCCGCCGTGGCCCGGTCCACCCGAAGTCCCCGAACTGCCGGACCCGGGTCGGCGCGGGAGACGCCGGGCACGCTGGGCAGAGCGCGCTTTCCGGGTGCCCGGGCCTCGGCGCCTGCGGGGGGCGCTGTCACCGCCCCAGTCCGCGCCCACACCCTCTGCGGGTCGCTCGGGGCCGGGGCGGGAGGTGCCGAGGTGCGCCCGCGTTTTCGGCTCCCGACTCACTGTGCCGAGCCGCCGGCGTCCGGTCGACGTCCGGGCCTCCCGGATGGGGCGCCGGCGGCTCCGCGAGGAGGGGGAGGGGGAGGGGCGGGGCCTGGATGGGCGGGACCGGATGGGGGCGGAGTCGGGGGCGGAGTCGGGCGGGCGCGGGACCAGCCGCTGAAGCAAGACTGGGCACGTCCACCCTACGAGTGAGGAGACACTCAGCCACGGCTCTGCTAGAACTTGGACCCACGTCTCCTGACTCCTAAGCGCAGGGCTCCTGCTTTCCGATGCAGCCACTCCCGGAGCACTTGTTCTGAACAATTCGTACATTCTGTAAATTCAGCATTCCAGCTCTAGCCTTTACCGTCGGGCAGACGGCTGTCGGAAAGGCGCTTGGCCGCTCGGAGCGCTCCAGTGAGAGAATTACGCCTGTGGGAGTCGGCACGCAGGCGTGCACAGCAGCCGAGGAGAAACAGGAGGGATCGTGAGGGCGTGTCACGAGGCGGGGCAGGGGCCAGGGTTGCAGCAAGTGTAGAGGTGGAGTCCGGGAGCAGCTGCTGCTCGCTGCCAGCCTGCTGTCCACCTGGTCTCCTGTTGCTCAACAAATGCGGGAAATCCAGCCTGTGGGCCTGCGTGGGACTCTAGCTGCGCGCACTATCTGTGAAAAGCCGTCCTGCGCACCTTGCTCGGGCCAGGTCCTCACTGAGCTCCTCTCGCTCTCCCCCGGGACTATGTCTTCCCTTCTGCTGGCCCCTGCTTGCCCTCTTCTCATTACCCCCACAGCATGATCCAGGTATTTCTGTGTTTTAGAAACTGTGTGTCCTGTCCCTAGCTGGTCACGTCGCTCTCTGGTATGCAC
The DNA here is from genome assembly GCF_053883595.1 of Heterocephalus glaber. Taxonomy (NCBI): domain Eukaryota; kingdom Metazoa; phylum Chordata; class Mammalia; order Rodentia; family Bathyergidae; genus Heterocephalus; species Heterocephalus glaber. The sequence goes on along the minus strand of NW_028258372.1, from coordinate 46,077,634 downwards.
ATGTTCAGGAGTGCTCGGGGCTCTGGTACTGCGGTTGGCTGTGATTCACTCAGGAGTCTAAGCTGGGGGAGAGGAATCTTAGATGCGTGTTACTTAGAAGTCAAGGCCAGGTTTTCAACTCCCTCTGTTGTCCTGGATTTGTGGGCAGGAGGTCTGAGAGAACAGAGAGGACAGATGCTGGGATTCAGCCCAGCCTGACAAAGGAGACACGATCTCTACTCTCGACAATCTTGAAGGTGGATGGGAAGGACAGGATGCAATGTACATACAAAATAAACATTAAATACTTGCAGGTGATAACTGAGATTTATTAAGAGTTACTATGTACCAGGTACTATGTTCATGATTTTATCCATACAAATCCATTTAATTAACAGCCTTATTTTGTAGATGAGACAATTTGTGTGTTGAACAGTTTGCCCCGAAATGCAAAACTCTCAACGTGAGAGAGGTGAACCTAGGAAATCTAGTTCTGGTGCTCTTGGCTGTTACACTACCTTGCCCCTTAAAGAATTGCTAGGTGTGAATTCAAAGCAAACAATCTGAAGATGAAGACAATTTTTTTTTTTTTTTGGTACCAGGGATTGAACTCGGGACCTTGCGTTTGCGAGGCAGGCGCCGGAACCACTGAGCTAAATCCTCGGCCCCCGAAGACAATTTTTAAGTGTTAGTATTTTGAAAACATTTAATACTAAGTTCAACATTATCTCTAACATTAAACAGATCCAGTTGTCAACCTACATTCACCTGGGAAATGAGAGGACTGTACTGCACACTAGCTTTTTAAGCAGAGAGAAAGAGCTAATCATTTCATCTGTTTCTTCTCCATGCAGCAAGATTGGCCCTGGCACCAAAAGATGTGGACTTCAGCTGTGTAGTTTACTGGGTAAATTGGGGGTGCCGGCGACTGAGGCCTTGGCTGTCAAAGATGAGGCTGACGGAGAGGTAGGACACCACCTCCTAGAATACAGATGGATGCCTTGTCTTCCCCAGGCTCTTCTGAGACCCGACTCAGCTTAGTGAGTTGGTTGAATGGAGCAAAAAGTCATACTTTCCATCAACTAGAGATTGGTGAGGTCAGATGAGGAGGAAGAATCCTCTTCTCGCCGTGGGTTGCACCTCTGACTTCCATTACAAGTTACAGTGGAAAGTCGTTGGTTGGAAACAACATGTGGAAACTGACAGCGCAGCAAACCACTCCCAGGCAGAAAGCACACCTGAGGGGCCCGTGCCTGGAGAATGCTCTCTCGCTGGCCACGTAGCTGAGTGAGCGAAGGTCTGTGGGTTTTCTGTGTGTTATTTCCTGACCCAGTGATGTGCAGTCCGTTTTTACCCCCTCTCTGCCTGTGTGCTGACCATCACGGGAGGAGAGGCAGGGGCACTGAGGGGCCAGGGAGCATCTCCCAACCTGATGCAAATTTAAGACCCTCTTTTCCAGCAGAGCCTGTGTGTATGTATCTAGCAGCTGGGATTAAAAAAAAACCCTCAAGTTTCTTTTGTTCTACCTTGTTTCTCATTATTGTTAACTACTTCATGTAAGTTCAGCACCAGTACTTTGGTTTGTTAGTTTTTTCAGTACTGAGAATTGAACCCAGGATCTTGGCATTGAGCTACATCTCCAGCATCTCCCCTTGGTTAATTTTTTTTGGTTAATTTTTATTTTGAAATGGGGTCTTGTTAAGTTGCTAAATTGCCCAAACTGGGCTGGAACTTGCAATCCTTCTGCCTCCTCCACTCAGAGTGCTGTGATTTGATTGTAGGTGTGTGCCGTCACACCTGGCCACACCACATTTACAAGCAGACCTGCACTGTACCTATGACATGCTTTTTGTATTTGTTGCAGGGATTGCCTGCTTAATCCATACATCCACCCCTTCCCATGTCTGCTCATGGTTTGGTTGTCTCATAGGTTTTCGGCTAAAGAAATTAGACTTCTGTCGTCCTAAATTTAGGCCTGATGTCTTCATTATACACATGACATTTTTTTCTTGAGAATAGTACTTATTCTGTGGGGAGAGATTTGGAACAATGCTCGTGTGACCCTGCTTAGTCACGTCAACCATGTCATACACAACAGGGCAGAAGCACTGAGGAAAAAGATATAGCTCAAGAAGGGCCCACCCTGGGAGAGACTGACAAAGTGCACGTGTCTTTGCTCTGATCTTCCCTCTGTGTTCACGACCTGCAGTCATCCTCAGGAGCCTCATGCTAACTTTTTGGGCAAATAATAGGCTCTAACTGGGGCTGTGTCCTTTATACAGCTCCCCTGATCCCATACATTTCCCCCCTTTTAAAACAACTTTAGAATTATAATTTTAACACCATAAAATTCACCCAATCGATGAATTTTTAGTAGATATAATTTGTTTTATGGGGGGGAAGACAGCTACACTTGTGTTTGTGTGGGGAAGAAAGTCATGGTCATGTTTGTTACCCAGGTGGAGTTTGCAAAGGGAAGCAAAATTTTCCAGAACGCTTTTGTTTTCAAACTGAATTGTTTGCAAACCGAAGTGTTCCTGAACTGAACTGTTACTGCACAATTGTGTAACCATAACTGCAGTGGAATTAGACCAAATCCATCACTGTGTATGACTATTTGTGGTCAATCCTGACTGCCAGCCCCGGCCTCTGGTAAGAGATTTGCTTTCTGTTTCCACAGTTTGGCATTTTGGTGAAAATTTATATAAATAAGTATGTAGTATTTTGTGTCAATTAGAATAATGTTTTTGAGCTTCATCCACTTACTTGCATGTCAGTAGTGTGTTCTTCCTAATTGCTGTATGTGATTAGTATGCCATTGTATGAATATACAATATTTTATCTACTCACAGACTGTTGGACATTTAGATGATTTCTACTTTGGAGTATTATATTCATAATACTGTCATGGACATTTGAATACCAAGTTTTCTGTGCACATACATTTTCATTTATTCTTAGACATGTAAAATTACTTGCATTATATTATAAATCTACATTTAATCATTTAGAAATCACCAAATAGTTTTCCAAAGTGGCTTAATGATGTTGCATTTCTTCCAGGTATGTTCCAGTTTCTCCACATTCCTGATAACACTTGTTACTGTCAGTCTTCTGTTTTTTTAATCAATTTTATTGGTACATTTTAGGTATACAATATAATGACATTCACTGTTGGAAATTTGCACCTTTACATAATCTCTCTTGGTTCTTATGTTTTCCCCCTTCCCCTGCCCTCCCTTCAAACCCTCAATCCGTCCCTATTTACAAAGACTTTGTTTCCATTTTTTCATTTTCTCATATGAATTCCATTCCCTTCTTTCTTTTCCCCTACCCCTCCCACTTCCCCTCCCCCTTTGCCCCTTTTCTTCCAATTTCACATTATCTATTATACCTTTTAGTCCTTATTTACACTTTCAGTTTCTCACACTAGAGAAACTATTCAGTATTTACGTGTGTGTCCTATTTATTTCACTTAAGAGTTTCACCTCAATGTGCATCCATTTAGCTATAAATGTCTCTAATTTCTCATTTTTGATGGCTGAGTAGTACTCCATTTTATAAAAAAACCACATTTTCTTGATCAAGTCTCCAGTTGATGGGCAATTGGGCTGCTTCCAAGTTTTAGCTATTACAAATTGTGCTGCTATGACCATGGGTCCACATGTATCACTGTGGTATGATTCTTTTAATTCTTTGGGGAAGATCCCCAGCAGGGGAATAGCTGGGTCAGATGGGACCTCCAGTCCTAGTTCTTTGAGGTATCTCCATACTGATTTCCACAGTGGTTGCACCAATCTGCACTCCCACCAACAATGGAGAAGGGTTCCTCTTCCCCACAGCCCCATCAGCATTTGTTATTGGTTGATTTCTTGATAGCAGTCATTCTTTCTGGAGTGAGGTGGAATCTCAGCATTGTTTTCATTTGCATCTCTCGAATGGCCAGTGATGTTGAACATTTTTTCATATGTTTATTTGCTATTTCTGCTTCTTTGTCTGAGAAATGTCTGTTCATTTCAGATGCCCATTTTCAGATTGGGTCTTTAAATTTGGCAGGTCTGATTTTTTTAAGTTCTTTATAGATTAGAAATAGTAGACCTTTGTCTGAGGAGCACCAGGTGAAAATTCTTGCCCACATTGTGGGTTGTCTCTTAGCTCTGTTGGTGGATTCTCTTGCTGTGCAGAAGCTTTTTAGTGAGAAGAGATCCCACTTGTTGATTGTTTGTGCTAGTTCACAGGGAACTGAGGTTTTGTTCATGAAGTCTTTTCCTACACCAATGTCTTCAAGAGTTCTACCTAACCTCTGTTCCAGCTGGTTCAGTGTTTCTGTTTTAATATTTAGGTCTTTAATCCATTTAGATTTTAGTTTAGTGCATGGTGAGAGATATAGGTCTAGTTTTAGTTGTTGGCAAGTTGAAAACCAATTTCTCCAGCACCATTTATTAAAGACACTATCTTTCCTCCAGTGAGGGTGTTTGGCTCCTTTATCGAAGATGATGTGGCTGAGTGTGTCTGGAGTTGTTTCTGCATCTTCTAATCTGTTCCACTGGTCTTCAGGTCTGTTTCTTTGCTAGTACCATGCTGTTTTTATCACAGTAGCTTTGCAGTATAGTTTCAACTTGGGGGTTGGAATACTCCCTGCCATATCCCTGTTACCTAGAATTGCTTTTGTTATTCTGGGTCTCTTCTTGTTTCAAATGAATTTTTGGATTGTTTTCTCAAGGTCCGTGAAGGATGGTGGTGGAATTTCAATTGGGATTGCATTGAATCTATATAGCAGTTTGGGAAGTATGGCCATTTTCACTATATTGATCCTTCCTACCCAGGAGCAGGGGATGTCTCTCCATTTTCTGATATCATCTTCAATCTCTCTTTTCAGAGTGCTATAGTTTTCAGAAAAGAGGTCTTTGATTTCTTTTGTTAGGTTGATTCCTAGGTATTTCAGTTTTTTGGATGCTATTGTGAAAGGAATTGTTTGCCCTATTTCTGTCTCAGTGAGTCTGTTGTTCGTGTAGAGGAAAGCTATTGCTTTTTGTGTGTTGACCTTGTATCCAGCTACTTTACTGAATTTGGTTATTAAGTCTAGAAGACTTTTGGTGGAGTTCTTGGGGTCTTCTATATAAAGTATCATGTCATCTACAAATAATGACAGTTTGACTTCTTCATTTCCTATCTTTATTTGTTTTATTTCTTTCCCTTGTCTAATTGCCATGGCTAATGTTTCCAAAACTATGTTAAACAGGAGTGGTGTTAGTGGACATCCTTGTCTTGTTCCTGATTTTAGTGTGAAGGATTTCAGGTTTTGACCATTTAGTATGATATTGGCTGTTGGTTTTTCATAGATAGCTTTTATCAGATTGAGGTAGAGACTGTCTATTCCAATTTTTTTGTAGGGTTTTTATCATAAATGCATGCTGGATTTTGTCAAATGCTTTTTCTGCATCTATTGAGATGATCATATGGTTTTTGTCTTTGGCTCTATTGATATAGTGTATTACATTGATTGATTTGCATATGTTGAACCATCCCTACATCCCTGGGATGAATCCCACTTGGTCAGGGTGTATGATCTTCTTGATGATCTTCTGCATTCTATTTGCCAGTATCTTATTCAGGATTTTTGTATCTGTGTTCATTAGTGAGATTGGCCTATAGTTCTCTTTTTTGGTTGGGTCTTTCTCTGCTTTGGGGATCAAGGTGATGCTTGCTTCCAGGAATAACTTCGGGAGTATTGCTTCCCTTTCAATTTCGTTGAAGAATTTAACAGTAATGGCAGTAGTTCCTCTCTAAATGTCTTGTAGAATTCAGTGGTGAAGCCATCAGGACCCAGGCTTTTCTTGGTTGGTAAGTTTTTAATTACATTTTCAATTTCATTGATTGATATTGGGTTGTTTAGAACTTTTAGGTCTTCTTTGTTCAACTTTGGTAATTCATATGTGTCTAGGAATCTGTCCATTTCTTCTATGTTTTCCATCTTATTGGCATATAGGTTCTGGAAGTAGGTATTGATGATCCTCTGGATTTTTGCTGGGTCTGTTGGAATTTCACCCTTTTCATTCCTAATTGCATGGATTTGGGCCTTTTCTTTCCTTTTTCTGATAAGGTTGGCTAAGGGTTTGTCAATTTTGTTGATTCTTTTGAAGAACTAACTCTTGGCTTCATTGATTTTTTTATATCGTTCTCTTAGTCTCCATTGCATTGATTTCTCCTCTGATCTTTATAATTTCCTCCCTCATCTGACCTTTGGGTTTGTCCTGCTCTTCTTTTTCTAGAAGCTTGAGGTTCAGCATCAGGTTGTTTAATTGGGCTCGCTCTGTTTTCCTAATATGAGTATTCATTGCTATGAATTTCCCTTATAAGACTGCTTTCATTGAGTCCCAGAGATTCCGGTATGTTGTATTGTCATTGTTATTTAATTGAAGGAACTGTCTGATTTCTTCTTTAATTTCCTCTGTGACCCATTGGTTATTCAGAAGTGTGTTGTTCACTTTCCATGTGTTTATGAAATTCTTGTGGTTTCTTTTGCTATTGATCTCCAATTTCATCTCACTGTGGTCTGATAATATACAGGGGATAACTTCAATTCCTTTGCACTTACTTAAATATGTTCTATGAACGAGTATGTGGTCTATTTTGGAGAATGACCTGTGTGCAGCTGAAAAAAATGTGTATTCTGGGGGCTGGGGATTTGGCTCAGTGGTTCCACTGCCTGTTTTGCAAGCACAAGGTCCCCAGTTCCATCCCCGGTACCAAAAAAAGAAAAAATCTGTATTCTGATTTTGTGGAGTGGAACACTCTGTAAAGATCTGTTAAATTCATTTGTTCAAGAGAGTTTGATTGAGTTCTAGTATTTCATTGCTTATTTTTTGTCTAGTTGATCTCTCTATTGGTGATAGTGGGGTATTGAAGTCTGCCACTACTATTGTATTAGTGCTTATTTGATTTTTCATGTCCATTAGTATTTGTTTTATATAGTTGGGTTCACTAGTGTTTGGTGCATATGTATTTATGATTGTCATCTCTTCCTCTTGGATTGTTCCCTTTACAAGGATGCAATGTCCTTCTTTGTCTCTCTTAATCAGTGTTGGTTTGAAATCTACTTGATCTGCAAAGAGGATAGCTACTCCTGCTTTTTTTCGGGTTCCCGTCGCATGGAGTATTGTTTTCTACCCTTTAACTTTCAGTCTATGAGTTTCTTTTTGAATTAAGTGTGTTTCTTGTATGCAGCATATTGTTGGATCTTCCTTCTTGACCCATTCTGCCAGTCTATTTCTTTTGATTGGTGAATTGAGACCATTAACATTGATGGTTATAACTGATATGTATTGACTTATCCATGACTTTTTCTGTTCGTTGGATTCTCCCCCTTTGCTCTAATTTCTTCTCATTCCCAATGGATTCATTCTGTTGTGCTTCCTGGGGTTGTGATCCTTGTTGTCTTTTCCTAGGATATTTTCTAAAATATTTTGCCGTGCTGGTTTGGTATTCATGAAGTTCCTAAGGTGCTCTTTGTCATGAAAGTATCTTATTTCTCCATCAATTTTGAAAGATAGTTTTGCAGGGTACATCAATCTGGGTTGGAGGCTGTTTTCTTTTAGGGCTTGGAATACATCACTCCAAGCTCTTCTTGCCTTGAGGGTTTGTGTTGAGAAGTCTGCTGTGATTCTGATGGACTTTCCTTTGTATGTGATTTGTTTCTTTTCTCTCACTGCTTGTAGAATTTTGTTCTTCTGTTGGGTTTCTGGAATATTAACTGTTATATGCCTATGTGTATTTTTTTTTGATCAAGGCTATTTGGAGTTCTATATGCCTTCCTTATCAGTATGTCAAGTTCTTTTCCCCTGCTTGGTAAGTTTTCTGCTATCACTTCTGTGAACAGTTTTTTTATGTTGTCTTCATTCTCTCCTGTTTCTTCATTGACTCTGATAGGTCTTATGTTATTGTTTGCATCATCTAGCAGCTCCTGTATTGATTTGTCATGGTCCCTTACTATTTTAAAGAAATTTTTCTTTTCCTGGTCACTAATTGCAATCTTATCTTCTATATCTGAAATTCTGTCCTCCCATTGGTTCATTCTGCTGAGTTAAGTTTCAGTGGAGTTTTTAGTCTCCTGGATATCTGTTTGCATCTATTTTATGGAATCCATTTGTTTCCTATGTTGGGATTCCATCATGTTCCTCAGCTCCTCTTTTTTTATCTGTGTCCTCTCTAGATTTATTAATCATGTCTTGGACTATGGATACAATCTTTGTTGTTATCTGAAAAATTATTTCTGATTTCATTTTTTCCACATCCTCTTTTGTTGCCAGTTCAGGGAGTCCAGGTGGTTGAGTATCAGATTGTTCCATCTCATTTCCCTTTGGGGTTGTTTTAGGTGATCTGGAAGTCTGGTTTTGAGACTTGTTTATGTGTCTTCTCAATTCAGTGGGGGTCGGGCGAGGGATGTGTGCTGCTGGTTCCTGCATGGCTCACCTCCTCGGCACTTGGGGTGGTGGTATGGTGGCCCAGAAGGTTCATCTCCTCTGTACTGGAGGCAGCTCTGCTCCTCTATAGTTGGGGCAGTGGTACGGTACCCCGGAATCCTGTCAGTCTTAATTTAGCCATTCTTGAAGGAGACCCAGGATCTTCTTGTGGTTCTACTTCTTATTTCCCTTCTAACTCACAATGTGAGCATCTTTTCAGCCTCGTTGCTTCCATTTGTTTGACTTCTGTGGGAAATGTCCATGCAAATCTTTTGCTCCCTTTTTTCTCCTCTTATTAGTGAGTTCTAAAAGTTCTTTATATATTGTGGATATACTGTACTGTATTTTTTTTCTCAGATATATGTGGCGCAAATATTTTCTCTTGGTCTGTGGTTTGCCCTTTCATTTTTGTAACTATGATTTTTGAAAAGCAAAATTTGAGATTTTCATGAAATATAATTTATCAATTTTTTGTAGTATGGATATTTTGAATGTCTTATTTTGTTTTCTAGAAGTTTATAGTTTTTATTCTCATATTTAGGTCTATGATTTGTTTCTTGTTTGTTTGATTTGATGTTGCTGGGGATTGAACCTAGGGGCCTTCACACTGAACTAATATGCCCCCACCTTTTTATTTTGAGACAAGGTCTCACTAGGTTGCCCAGCATGGGTCTGAACCTCTAGACCTCTTCCCTCAGTCATCCAGAGTGCTGTGCTTACAGGTGTGCACACCACACCAGCTTCAGGTTAATTTCTGTACATGGAGAACGGTAAGGATCGAGGCAGTGTTATTGTTTTTTTGTTGTTTTGTTTCTTTGCATATAGATATCCTAGCCTTTCTACCATTGAATCATTCTGGCACCTTCATTGAAAATTAGCTGATCCGATGTTTGAATCTATTTCTGGGTTCCTTATTCTTTTCCATTAAATTATATGTCCATCTTTTGACTGATATCACACTGTCTTAATTACTGTAGCTATGCAACAAGTATAGAAACAGTTCGAGCAAGTGATCCAATGTTGTTTTACAACTGTTTTGGCTATTCTAAGTTAGGGATTGGTGTCTTTGTGAATAAAATTTTCTTGACACATACTTATTCCTATTCATTTATGTATTTTCTGTGGCTGTTTGTGTTTTGGGTTTTTTTTTGGTACCGGGGATCAAACTCGGGTCCTTCTGCTTGCGAGGCAGGCGATGGAACCACTGAGCTAAATCCCCAGCCCTGTGCCTGTTATTTTTAAATATAATGGTGAGATGAGTATTTGCAACAGAGATTTTGTGGACTGCAAGGCCTAAAATATTTATGTGGCCATTTATAGAAAGTTTTCTGGCCCTTGGTCTAGTCCTTTATGTTATCATATAAAATTATCAATTTGTGGAAAATAAACCTGCTAGGATTTTCATAGAGGTTGAATTGAATCTATGAATCAGTTTGAAGGGAATTGCTATTTTCACAGTAAGTCTTTCAGTCCATGAACATGGTATTTCCCTTCATTTATGGGGATCTTTGGTATTTTCCTTCATTTATATGGATCTTTCATTTCTCTGAGCAATTTTATAGGTGTCAGTGAACAGACTGCACATTTTGCTAAATTTATTCCCAAATATTTTATTCCTTTTGATACTTATTACAAACAAAATTTTAATTCCACAAAATGTGATAAAATATGGTAAATATTTAAATTTGTAAAAATTTTTTATGGTAAAAAACACATTACCTCTAATCCTCTCAAAATACTCCCCCTCACTTCAGATATCTTTCTTGCCACTTCTTAAGCAATTCTGGAAGTCCTCTTGTGCGAGTCATCAGTTGCCCTGTCATGGTTGCCTCAATGTCTTCAATGTGGCTGTCTCAATGTCCTGAATCATTTCAAAACATTTACTTTTCATGGTCATTTTAACTTTGGGGAAGCCAAGATTAGTATGGTGCCAGAGCCAGTGAATAAGATGGATGAGATAGACCATAATCTTTTTATTTGACAGACTTCCCTGTAAACATTTGGCCATGAGAGATAATCAAACAATATGTTGAATGCTTAAAATATGATTACAGTAAAAGACACATTGTCTTAATCCCCCTCAAAATACTCAAAATACTTCACCTTCAAAAACATACCATTGTTCTTGGCAATGTGTCCTTTACTATAATAAGATTTTAAAAAATTAAACATCCAACATATCTTTTCATTACTCTGTGTATTTTCAGATCATTTATTGATATTATATGAAATTACAATGGATTTTTTTATCCTATATCTTATGACTTTGTTAAACTTGGTAATTATTCTAGTAAGCTTTTGTAGTTTTCTGAGCATATTTTTACATGCAAGATCATGTCATTTATTGTAGCTCTTCCTTTCCAATCTGTATGCCTTTATTTTTCTTGGTGTATTGTGATGGTTAGAATCTCTAGTAAATTACTGAATAGAAGTACTGAGAACAGACATCCTTACCTTGGTCCCAAGCCTAAGGAAACCATTCACTTAATTTTAATGTCACTGCACTGCAGGCTTCTTATAAATGCTGTTATCAGACTGAAGGCATTCTGGTATAATTCTAATTTACTTTGCTCTTTTTAAAATCATGTGTGTTGGGTTTTGACATAATCATATGGATTTTATTCTTTGTTTTGTTGATATGATGTATTGCAGTGATTCTCAACTAGGGTATTTTGCTTCCCAGGGGACATTTGACAGTGCCTGGAGAAATTTTTGTCAAGTAGGGAGGGAAAATTTGGTGAGTAGAGAGGATTCTGCTAAACATCTTTCAGTGTGCAAGAAATGATTTAATCTAAAATATCAGTACTCCTGGTATTGGGAAATCCTGGTGCATTACATTATTGGTTTCTAAATGTTAAACCAAGCATGCACTCCTAGGATAAACTCCATTGGATTATATTGTAAAATCCTTTTCTTGGATTTTTGTTGGATTTGACTTGCTACGGTCCTGAGCCAGGCATGGTGGAACACACCTATAATCTTAGCACTAGGGAGGCTGAGGTAGGAGAATCATCTTGAGTTCGAGGTCAGCCTGGGCTACATAGTGAGTTCAAGGCCAGCCTGAACTACATAGCTATATTCTGATTAAAAAACAAACAAACAAACACATTGCATCTTTGTCCATTAAGAATATTAGTCTGAACTTTTATTTTCTTATTCTGGCTCTGAATCAGACTGCTAGTGATCTCACAGACTGAGAAGAAAAGCATTTTTCCAAGAGACTTTGTATGGGCTTGGTATTATTTAAGACTTTGATAGAATTTATCAGTACAGATAACTGATAAGCTAACTATGAAGTCCTGGGCCAGGACTTCTGTGTGAAGATGTTAGTTGTGTATTCAATTTCATTACTTGATTCAGGTTTTCTATTTCTTGTTGAGGCAGTTTTGATAAGAACTTGTCAACTTCAGTAAACATTTTCAGACTTGTTGGCAGCAAGTGTTCCTAATACTCTTTCCAGTTCTTCAAATTTTGGTAGGTCAAAGGTTATGACCTCTCTTTCAGTCCAGATTTTGATAACTGTGAAAACACTTCACACATACCCTGTCATTCTTTGTAACCGTTGTTTTTTATTTTGTCGATCTTTTCAAAAAGCAACTACTGATTTTTCTATTATCTATTTCATTTACTTCACCTGTGATCTTTTGGCGGGGGGTTGAGGCAGGGTCTCCCTTTGTAGGTCAGGCTGGCCCTAAACTCACTATGTATCCCAGGCTGACCTGGGACTCTCAGCAATTCTACTGCCTCAGCCTCCCCAGTGCTGGAATTCCAGGTGCGTGCTACCACACCTGGCTACTTCAACTGTGATCTTTATTTCCTTCCTTCTGCTTACTTTCAGTTGCATTTGCTCTTTTTTGGCCAGTCTGTTTTTAAAGTTTAGATTATTTTTAGATTCATCCTGTACATTTCCAAACACTGCATTGCTGCATCCCATAGATTTTGATACTGTTTTCACTTACATTCAAAATATTTTCCAATTTCTCTTACAATTTCTTTTCTGACTCATGGGTTATTTATAAGTTGTTTAATTTCAAAATATTGGAAATTTCCCAGATTTCTTTGACTTCATCCGAAGAGAACATACTTTGGATGATTTAAATCCATTTCCATTTATTCAAACTTGTTTGTGGACAGAATCCGTGTGTCTTGGAAATATATACTAATGAGTAGAATGCTTATTCTGCTTTGGGTGGAATGACCTATAACTTTCAATTAGGTAAAGCTGGTTGGTTGACAGTGGTTTCAAGTCCTAGACTCTTGCTGAGTTTTTGGTTTATACGATCAGTTATTGAGATGGATGCTGCAGTCACTGTAACGGTGGATTTGCCTGTTCTTGGAGTCCTAACTGGGATCCTCTTCACTGACTTTATCCTAAAATGACCACCTTTAGCCTTGATAGTACTGCTTTGAAATCTTTGCCTGGAGTACATATAAATGCTCCAGTTTTCTTTTGATTAGTGTTAAGATGGTATGTATTCATTGTATTAATTTTCTATTTCTGCATAACAAATTATCCAAAAACGTAGTGGTTCAAAATGGCATGCATGAATTTGGAGCTTCTGGGGAAGTAGCTGGACACAGTTTGGTTGAGTTCTCTAGGTTCTCTCCTAAGCTACAAGCAAGTTGTTGGCTGCATACTGGTCATCTCAAGGCCCAACTGAAAAAGGCTCCGTTACAAGAGCACATGGTTGTTGGCAGCATTCAGCTCCCGGCAGGTTTTTGAACTGAGAGCCTGAGTTCTTTGCTGGCTTTTGGATAAAGCTAGCCTCAGGGACTAGCTATGTGGGCTGCTCTGTTAGCTTCTTTCAAGGCGTGCAAAGAGGAAAGTCAGTAGTGTGCTAGTAAGACAGGGATCATGATCTAATTTAACCTAACTGTAGAAGTGACATCCCATCACCTTTTCTGTGTTCTGTTGGTTAGGAACAAGTCCCTAGGTCTAACCCAAGCACATGATTACCAGAAGACAGGAATCACTGGAGACACTGCCATATCTCCTCCTATAATTTTAGGTTACTACAGGGTCCTTCTGCAATATTCCTGTTTTCCTGACATTTTGTCTTTATGGAATGGGGAAGTTACTTCATCCCTGGGGTTGCACCATACATTTTTCACCCATTTGCCTGTCTATCAGTCTACCTATGTTATTGTTTCAGTAAGATTTTGGGAGGGAAGAAAATAAATGTATGGAAACTGCCATCCTGAACTAGAATTCATTTTTTTCTTGACTTGCACTTAGACTTTTGAAAAATGTCAAAATATACCTAAGGCTGTGATATGAGAAACACACATAAAAACTTCTTAACCTACATTGGGTAGTTATAACATTTCCCAATATATAGATAAGGAAACAGATCCAGAGAGGTAATTCTTCAATGAAGTTGGAAGTCATCTACCAAAAGGTAGAAAGGCAACTATTTTGCATATAGTCAAACCAGATGACAAGCTCCTCAATGATTCTGAAAGTTTTCAAACTCTTGGCAAGGGTTGAAGAGCCAACATCTTAACAGTGGTCTCGGCATAAAGGCCTCAAGCCAAATCTCATCAAATAGGAGATGTTTGGATCAGTAAGCTAGATAGAACCCTCAAGAGATAATCTTCTGAGGACTTCTGGGAAGATGGCGGAGTGGTGAACAGCAGAGAAACAGCCTCTCCAAGATTTGGTGTCCAGACATGAGGAAGAGGAGGAGGGAAATGGGTCTGTGGGACCCAGCAAGGATCTGACTTGAGAATTGAAGCCCACAGGGAGAGTGAAAGAAAAAGGAGGTGGCAAGCAGCTCTTTCTCTGAGCCCTGACTCATTGCACAAGAGGCGCTGCTTGAACGTGCAGACACACAGTGACTACTGGTGACCCCAGAGGCCTCCACAGAGAAACGCACCAGTGGAACAGAGCAGTAGACACAGTGGACTGCAGTGGAGAGGTATTTGGAACCAGAGCTCCCCCAGGAGAGGGGCGACTGGCCAGTAGCCATCTTGGAGAGGGCCCAACTGAACTTGGAACTCAGAGCAGCTGCAGGCTGGCTCCATCAGGGTGAAGTAGAACCAAGTTCAAGTCAGCAGATCAAGGAGCCAAGTTTAAGCTGGCAGGGAGCCGAGTACAGGCCAGCAGGAGGCACATGAAGTGTTGCAGGCTGAACAAACCGAGTTCCAGACTCACAGCCAGAAACCAGCCTGAACTTCAGAACTAAAGGTGCAGACTTTCTGGAATTACTCATTATCCCACTGTAAACCTATGGCTGGCTTGTTGGGATCAACATGGATCTGGGCTCTGTGTGCCCAATTTGTCTACCAGTGATGGCAGAGATACACCTTGAAGTGGACATTTTTTTTCCTGGCTTTTGTCCTCTCATTTTCTTGTTATTGTTTCTACCTAAGGGTGACTGTTGTTTCTAGTTTTTGTTGTTCTGTTCTTTTAGTTTCCTTCTCTTTCCCTCCTGTCTTCACCAGTTTGCCAAAATTTGCTTAATCGTCCTTTCTCCTCCAGCCTTACTTCTAATCTCTTCCTTTCTTGTATTTCTCTATCCCCCTTGCCCTAACCCTTTTAAAATTTTCTGCCCTTAGGGTAAAATCAGCATATGGAAAGCATATTTACTATATACAATTTTCTGGTTTGTTTCAGATTTTGTTATATAATCACAAATCTAGTTCATATGGTTAAAGGTGGCAAATAGTTTCCACAGTTTGTCATTTTCTAGGCTGTTTGATACTATTGTAATTGCTGATTGTACTACTTTAGCCAAGGTGAGATAATTGTTCTAATCAGTTGTTCTTCCTGGTATGGCAAGACTAAGATTGCCTAAAGGTCATAAACAATACCATAGGCTAGTGCCAGGGCTAGGCCAAATAGGCAGCAACTTCTCATCCCCAATAATTGAATAGGTAGGATCTTATTTTTTTTTTGGTACCAGAGATCAAACTCGGGTCCTTGTGCTTGCGAGGCAAGTGGCAGAACCACTGAGCTAAATCCCCAGCCCTAGGTAGGATCTTGCAACAGATTCAAACACCAAAAGCTAGCTAGACCTGGAAGACATCTCTGAGAAGTAGTCATTTCCTAAGGGTTCTAAATACTAGCAATAAAGCTACTTGCCATGAGCAATTTACAAGCATCAAATCAGGAATTAATGAATATATATATAAATATATATTTAATATACTTATGCAACACACAACCCCAAACTTCCAGCCCACCAAAGGCAAGCCCAGGAGGCAATGGGGTGGAACAATTCAAAACCCACCCATGTGGACCCTCTGAATTGGTAACAGAAGTAGAAAAGCAGATGAATGAGGCTGTAGAGAAAATTAAATCAGGAAGTTTCTCAGATAACTAAAGAGATGGTGACCATAATGAAAGACATGGTTAGTGACTCTAGAGCAGATATAGATTTAAAAAATAGAGGAGATCGGAAAAATGATGGAAACCATAAATGCCCAACATAGGAAAATGGAATCCATGAAACAGATACATACAAATATCCAGGAGATTAAAAATTCCATTGAAAGTATACACAGTAGAATGAGCCAATATTGTGAGGACACAATATCATATATAGAAGACAGGATTGTGTTTAGCAATCATGAAAAGAAAAATTTCTTAAAAATAGCAAGGGACCATGAAAAATAAATCCAACAGCTGCTAGATGATGGAAAGAATAGCATAAGATTGGAATCAATGAAAAACCAGGAGATAGCGCAAATGACAAACACTTGTTCACAGAAGTAATGGCAGAAAACTACCCAAACAGGGAAAAAGAATTTGACATACAGATAAGGGAGACATACAGAACTCCAATTAGCCATGATAAAAAAAAAACCTCTTCCCCAAGGTATATAATAGTCAAGATTCCAGAAATTCAACACAAGAACAGAATATTAAAAGCTATTAAAGAAAAGAAACAAATCACATACAAAGGAAAGCCCACTGGAATTACAGCAGACTTCTCAACACAAACCCTCAAGTCAAGGAGAGCTTGGAGTAAAGTATTTCAAGCCCTAGAGGAATACAACCTCCAACCCAGATTGATATATCCCACAAAACTATCTTTCAAAATTTATGGAGAAATAAGATACTTCCAAGAAAAAGAACACTGGAAGAAATTCATGACTACCAAACCAGCACTCCAAAGTGTTCTGAAGGATATTCTACAGAGAGATAACAAGGATTACAACTCCATGAACTCCAATAGAATGAATCCACCCAGCAAGGCAAGAAATTAAACAGAAGAGGAAAGGAGGGAGCCAACAACACGAAACTATGACAGGTATAAGTCAATGCATATCAGTTAAAACCACTAATGTTAATGGTCTAAATTCACCAATCAAAAGAAACAGACTGGTAGAATGGATCAAGAAGCAAAATCCAACAATATGCTGCATACAAGAAACACACAATTAAAAAAGAAATTCATAGACTTAAAGCCAAACAATGGAAAACAATACTCCATGTGACAGGAACCCAGAAAAAAGCAGGGGTAGCTCTTCTATTTGCAGACAAATTAGATTTCAAGCCAAGACTGATGAAAGAGACGAAGGTCACTACATACTTGTAAAGGGAAAAATCCAAGAAGATGAGATAACAATTATAAATATATATGCCCCAAATACCAGCACACTCACTATATAAAAATATTAATGGACATGAAAAATGAAATATGCATTAATACAGTTGTAATGGGAGACCTCAATACCCCACTGTCACAAATAGGTCAAGTAGCCAAAAAAGACCCAACAATGAAATATTAGAACTGAACCAAACTTTTGAACAAATTTACTTATTAGATGTCTACAGTGTTCCACCCCACAACATCAGAATACACATTTTTCTCAGCTGCACACGGGATGTACTCCAAAACAGACCACATACTAGTTCATAGAACATGCTTAAGGAAATGAAAAGGAATTGAAATTATCCCATACATATTATCAGACCACAGTGCAATGAAACTGGAAATCAATGGGAAAAGAAATCACAAGAACTTCATTAAAAACATGAAAATTAAATAACACCCTACTGAACAACCAGTGGGTCACAGATGAAATTAAAAAGAAATCAGACAGTTTCTACAATTAAATGATAGTTCCAATACAACATACCAGAACTTATGGGATGCAATGAAAGCAGTCCTACAAGGGAAATTTATAATGGTGAATACCCATGTCAGGAAAAGAGTGGGCTCAAATAAACAATCTAATGTTGAACCTCACACTTCTAGAAAAAGAAGAGCAAGTCAACCTCAAAACTCATATGAGGGAGGAAATTTTAAAAATCAGAGCAGAAATTAATGCAATAGAGACTAAAAAAACCCCCCCCAAAGAATCAATGAAGAACTTGTTCTTTGAAAGATTAAATTGACAAACACTTAGCCAACCTTATTTAAAAAAACCCTCAACTCCATGCAATTAGGAATGGAAAGGGTGAAATAACAACAGACCTTGCAGAAATCCAGATCATCAATACCTACCCTACTTCAAGAACCTGTATTCTAAGATGGAAAACACAGAAGGAATGGACAGACTCCTAGATATATATGAATTACCAAAACTGAATCAAGAAGATATAAGAATTCTAAATAAACCAATATCAGCAATAAAATTGAAGATGTAATTAAAAACCTACCAACAATGAAAAGCCCAGGCCCTGACAGATTCACTGCTAAACTCTACAAGAAATTTAGAGACGACCTAATGTGCTACTACTCAAACTCTTTAAGGAAATTGAAAGGGAAGCAATACTCCCAAATTCATTCCAGGAAGCAAGCATTACCCTGATACCAAAACCAGAGAAAGAGCCAACCAAAAAGGAGGTACAGGCCAATCTCCCTAATGAACAGAGATGCAAAAATCCTCAAGATACTGGCAAACAGAGTGCAGCAAATCATCAAGAAGATTATACATCATGACCAAGTAGGATTCATCCCAGGGATGGAAGGATGGTTCAACATATGCAAACAAATAAAGGCAATACAGGATACTGACAGAGCCAAGGACAAAAACCATATCCTCTCAATAGATGCAGAAAAAGCATCTCATAGAATAGGTAGAACTCTTGAAGACATTGGTGTAGGCAAAAACTTCAGGAATAAAACCGATTACATGGGAAATATCACAAAGAATCAATAACTGGCATCTCATCTTATTAAAAAGCTTTTGGAGAGCAAAAGAAACCACCAACAGAGTGAAGAGACAACCCCGAGTGTCAGAAAAAATTTTTGCCAGCTGTTCCTCACAGGACTAGTATCTAAAATAATTAGAAAAAATTCAAAAAAATCAGAGCCCCCCCCCAAATTTAAAGACCCAATCAAAAAATGGGCATCTGAAATGAATAGACACTTCTCAGATGAAGGAGAAATGGCAAATAAATATATGAAAACAGGTTCAACATCACTGGTCATTTGGCAGATCCAAATTAAAACGTGAGATTCCATCTCTTTCCAGAAAGAGTGGGTGTTATCAAGAAATCAACCAATAATAAATACTGGCAGGGACGTGGGGGGAAAGGAACCCTTCTCTACTGTTATGAGAGTGTAGACTGGTACAATCACTGTGGAATCAGTGTAGAGATTCCATTTGATCCAGCTATTCCCCTTGTGGTATCTTCCCAAAAGAAAAGCATCATACCACAGCAATATGCACACCCATGTTTATAGTGGCAGTTTGTAATAGTTAAATCTTGTAAACAGCCCAAATGCCCATCATCCGATGAATGGATAAAGGTTTTTTTTTTAACTTTTTAAAATAAATACAATGGAGTACTACTTTGCTGTAAAGGATAAGCTTGAGATATTTCTAGCTAAGTGGATGCACTTGAGAACACAATCTTAAGTGAGAAAAATCGGACATACGTTTAAGTACCACATTGTTTCTCTGGTGTGAGAAACCTAAAGTGGAAAAAAAGGACCAAAATGTAAAATAGATACTGGGAAACAGGAAGAAAATGTTCAAGTGTGAAAGGGAACAAGGGGAGAGGGAGAAAGGAAAGAAGGTACAAGAAAAAAAAGGGAAAAATGGAAACAAAGCTTTTGTAAATAAGGAGGGGAAGAGGGGTCAGAGGAAAGAGGGGAATGGGGAAAAAAGCAGCAGCAAGATATATTATGGACAGGTACAGATTCCCTATGACAAATGTTATCATTATGTATATCTAAAATGTACCAATACATGTTTTGCTTAAAAAACGGTAACACTCCACGGTGATATAATTCAGAATTTTTGTAGTTGTTGAAAATTATACCTTAAATATTTAAATAAGATTAAGTTATGCAAAACAAAAATTTAATCTTTCTTAAGCCAAAGCCATTCTAGAACACTCACGCATTCTCAAACATTCAAGAAGGAACATTTAAGAGTATCATTGTAAAGACCCAATCCCTTAATAGTTATTTGAAATCTGGTAATGATAGGTGGGAAACACGTTAATTCAACAATCATTTCTTGCCTTCACTGATTTTCCCTTAAGGGTACAGCACAGAGATGAGCAGAAAAGGGGCAGATAAAGCCATGTGGCCTTCTACACACAGACACTGCATTCCTTGATACTAAAACATGGTGCAGCAGAACATCCCTCCACTGAGGTAGGTATCCAGTTACGATAAAAGGTGAAAGTTGGGCCAGGCATGGTGGTACACAGCTGCAATCCCAGCATTCTGGGAAGCAGGCAGGAGGATCGTTAAGTCTGAGCCCTGCTTGAGCAACTTAACACAGGGAGACTGTCTCAAAAATGAAAGAGCTGGGACCCTAGCCTACTGTGAGGGGGGAAAAAAGCAGAAGTTAGGGTGAGTTACACGTGACCCGTTTTCCTAAGGGAAAGCAGTTTATGTGCTGCCATAGGCCAGCTCTCAAAGTACAGTGAGTTGCCCAAACTCGACAGCTGAGTCCTTCCTGTATTATCTTCTTATACATGACGGAATCTATAAATGTCTAAATTAAAAATGAAACATTTTGGCTTCTTTTTGTTTCTTGTAGTCAGAATGTACTTTTATTTTGTGAAAGCACACAAAAAGGAAAATAAATTCTGCTTAAGAGTTCTGAATCAGATCATCCTTTTTAGGGGAATCCATATTAGTTGGCAGTTATTAGTCTTTTGATAGCGAGGGAACAATATAAAATTATATATTAATATAAATATAATAATATAAATTTAGTGACTAAACTTGAGTCTTTTAACCAAGTACTTAATATTTTTTTAAGAATGACATTGGGCTGGGGATGTAGCTCAGTGGTGGCATGCCTGCCTGGCAAGCGCAAGGTTCTGAATTCGATCCCCAGCACCGGGAAAAATAAAAAATAAAAAAAAAAATGACATCACATTCTCAGACTGCTTCCTACATCTATTCCTAAAAGGAATGCAGGCCCATATTAAGACAGAATATTACATTCTTTGACCTTTATTTTATATTTGACTCACTGAATTGTAAGGTTAAGAACAAGTTTTGATCATAACTTACCTTTACCCATAGTACAATGGAACTAAATCATATAGAAAAAATGTTTTTTTCATTAATTTTACCAGATGCATCAACAGTGTGATTTATTATCAGTTATGTAATAAAAACATTTTGGTGTGGAGTTTTAAAAAATGATTAACCTCAGAATGAAAATGGTCATTAAAAGATTTCTAGATTTTGCTTTTTATAAAAATCAATATTTAGAATTTCACAGTGAAGAGGTCCTAAATTCCTCATACAACATGAAATTATATAAAAATAGAAGACATAGACATCTTTAAATCTTTAATCCTTTGATTAAGCAGCAAGCATATCACTCTTCCAGGCCAAACACTGCTTAAACAAAAAAGAAAATGACGTGCAAAATATTTACAAAATATGCAAAGCACACAATAAAGACATCTCACTATATACATGTGTCATATTACTAATAAAGCTAAGACTTCTACTGTGTGCTCTAATGCATGTAAAATTACAGCACATCCCTCAGATACAGCACTTTGGCCCATGTCTGGGATAGAACAGATTTTAAGTGAATCACAATGTAATGAACAGCTGGACAGTTGCTGGTGCTGACCAGCTTGATGGACATATCCCACACACTGTGTACTGAAGGTCTACTGACAAGAGACAAGACAATAAAAGCTGTGCAGGTATAGAATGCACATACGCAAGACAATCTAAGTGCTTTAAAAATCTCTAGATTTTTGTTAATATAACTGTCCCTCATGGCTTCTAAAGTAAAAATAAGTGTAAGTTCTTTAACATCAAGAATTTTAAATTAAATTTTATCTGATTATAATCCAGGGCAGGAACTATTTAACATGACCCAATGAGAAAGAAAAGGACCTATCCTGCAAAATGTTTTTGGTTATGCAGTGTCCTTTTGAAGTGGCCTAAACTTGAATATTAAACTAGTGAGTGATTTTAGATCTACAGCTCTTTAAGGCTATAGAGCCAATGAAAGGGACTATTTTCTCAATACTGGGGGAATATATGACCTCTCCAAATTTAAAACTGGGGCCTTTGATGGTGGCTGGTGAGTGGTCCTGAAAGTGATGAGAATGTGCACGTGCAAACATTTAGCCTATGTCCCACTAGCACAGCAATCAAAGCGATATGTTCCTCACACAGTCATGATTCCAATATAAAATCATTGTATCAAAAATATGAGTACATATGGTTGAAATACTACAGGGGTGTTAATGATTATTTATCGAATCAAGACTTGAAGTCTTTTTTTTTCAGTTAACAGCACAATTTTGACAATATACTGATACATTTTTAGATAATGCAGAACAAATTCTTAAATTCATTTTATGAAATAATGTAGATGATTTAACCCTAAACCAAACCCTTGAGTACAGGTTGGCTGCAAGGTAATACACGAATGCATCCGACTAGTACAATCAAGAGAACACCCTTCATAATGAATGAGACTACATTAATAAGTATGAGGGCACTTTTAAGTTCAGAACCTAAACACAAAAAGGGTATTGTAAATAGAGGTTTCCATAACCCCTATCTCTACGTATCTGACAAAATATAATTCTCTTCTAAAGTCTCCAAATGTAGGCAACTACTAGCTAAAAGCAAATAGCATTTAGAAACATAAACTTTTTTCCAAAATTAACTACATTTTCAAGAACTTAAAGACATTATATTTCAGCAAATTAAGTCCTCATTTGTATGTAAAATTACTATCCAATCCTCTTATACTGATAGATGACAGGGTCAATGACCTTTAAATAAGGACTTTGTACTAGGACCCTACACTGTATGATAAAGGGTTAGTAGGTTCGGTACATTCTTTGTGGCTTTATATAATTGCTTTGCAATTGATTAAAGTGCTTTCTTTTAAAGGAATATGGTAAAATTCCTTTAGAAAAAAAGCAACATATTTTGAAAAAAGGGATATGCAGGTATAATTTTTAAAATATGAATAAAATGAACACATATCAAAATGTGAAATGCAGGCTATTTATTCTTGCACTCCTAACATAGGAAAATGTTTTTTAAATAAAAGAAAAGGGCAAACATCCTTAACTTAAAAAAGTAAGTTTTTACAATTCCTAAGTCAATAATCCTGTACTAAAAGCCTTGACTATGAAGAGGCAGGAGTATAAAGAACCTCAATAAAATAAATATAGTAAAAACAAAAAACCCCTTGGTATATAGAATACTTAAATCTTTTTTTCTTCCTTTCATGAGATCACATTGGTGAACACATCCTCTAAAAAGGGTAACCTGGAAGCTTTTTGTTATACAGTATTTTAGTATAGTGAACTGAAAGGTTTCTTAAGACATCCACTTAATGTTAGTCCACTGCCACGGAATTATTTTGCAGCCTCAGTATCTAGGAAGGACTGGTTTCCCCTTTTGCATCAGTCAGAGGAGCACTGGTGTAACGACGGGGTGAGAAGTCACTGCAGCGCTGCCGACTTAGTTTTAGTGCAGTGAGGACTGTGAATCTGTCTGAATCCCGATGAGGGACGGTGGCTGCTGACTACCCCCTGTGGACAGCACTGGTCTTGGGTTTAGACGGGGCGGCATAGAATTAGCAGGGCGAATGAGAGGCGGTGGAGGCTGATTTAGAGTCGGCCGGGGCTGGATGAACCGAGCCTGCTGCTGCAGAGGCGGCGGCTGCCGGTGAAGAGCAGGGGCAGCAGGCGGTGCTGGACGGAGCAGCGGTGGCGGCTGGTTCAGAGTGGCAATGGAGGCTGCTGGTGCTGGAGTGGCCGAGGGGCCAGGAGGTGACGGACCCAGAGTCCGAGGAGCCTGTGGGCTCTGTGCCTGGAGGCGAGGAGACAGAAGTACACGAGTGAGATGCTAAGTCCTATGACCTAAACACAACACAGTTTGGGCTGTCACAGGAAAAACAAAACAAATAAAACAAAACAAAAACATAACGTCAGTGTTTATTGGAAGCACAAGCTTCTTTTATTTTAAACAAAACAAAACAAAACAAAACAGAAAAAGCAATGAGGCTACCAAACAGGCATCTTTATTAGTAAACAGCTTAACACTGGAAATAAAAATAAAGACTATAGAAGAACGATATACTCTCCATTCTGCTAGGATCAGAAATTAGCATGTCATTATGACTCAGGAGTCACGAGTTACTGGGTGAGTGTACTGGCAACCTTTCATGCTCATTTAGCTAGTCCTCCGGCAGCTTAGCCTTACAGAACACCACACAAAATGGTGACTCCTCAACTCATATTAGCTCAAATTCCAGACACAAACACACCTCCTCTTCTTCATCAGTGCTCTTCCCTGATGGCACATTAGAAGCACTTTTTGTCTCCTCCCCTAAAGTAGAAGCATCACCATTAGAAGCCTGGGTTCCTTGTTCTGCTTCCCACTCCTGCAATACCTCCTCTAAGTTAAACCGACGCCTGTAGTTTACAAAGAAGTTCTTCACTTGGCCAACAGTCTTGTTGCCAATTACATCTGCAATAGCTTGAAAATCTTTACCATATTTGCGGACACCTGGAAGGCAAAGTAAATAATACACCTGTGAAGAATCAATAAGGAGAGCTGTGTGTACTAAACATCATGCACACACAAACGATACCAGCAATGAAAATCCTTTCTGAAAAACTCTTCTCAGTTCTGTTTTGAGATAGAGGCTAAGGTATCAGGGTCACAGATGAAAACTATCAATTACATCATTTCACTGAGCCAGCCCCTTGGCTTCAACTAAACAGTCAGAAACTTACCATTTCTTTCATACTCAGTTATTTTCTCCAATCCTCTCTCGAACTCTCAAATACAGTCCATTTATTGTAAAGCATTGAATTCTGTGTTCCATCCTCAATTCCACATTCATTTATTTCCCTAGTAGCCAGTCACCTAAATTTGAGCAACACCGTTTGTAAACAAAACTGGATGGGAATGAGCCATCTTTCATCCCCTCAATGGACTGAGTGAGCAGCTGCAGTTCCCCTCAGTATTAAGACAAACACTGTAATTTTGGTCTTAATGCTAACTTCAATGGGACTGTCTGCCTATATCCCACCAAGGTATCAACAAACAGAAATGAATTAATGTATAAAAGAATTATCGCAATCTGATAGATTCGAAGAGGATATTTTTCCGTCAGCTGACTGTAACTCCCGGAGTGGTTCCCAACCCCGGGGGAAGGGCTCCTGGATGTGGCACAGCCCCAGGGAGGTGGGGTCCGCACTGCCCAAGGAGCAGCCTGCTCACCACCGCTCACACTTACGAAGGGCTGTGCACTGGGGTCTCAGGACTTCGCTTTTTCACCAAGAAGTTTCATTACAATGAAGGACAGTAACTGACTTAGGAAGCTGAGATTACCGATTATCCCACGGAGCTTAAAATGAGTAGTTTGATTTGAAAGGAATTATATTTTGTGCTTAGCTGAAAATATAAAACTTGTCAACAATTATCATTTTACACTTCGTAACTGCTTTTTAATACCAGAAAACAATAATTCATTAAAGAGATGAGAACAAAGACCGAAATAGAGGGTTTGTAAAAAATTAAGACATTTATAATTACGGATGATAAACTAATGAAGATGTTAATACCCTAGAAGAAATGCTATGTTCTTATTGATAACCAATTAATATGAAGTACCCAATTAACTGAAAGCGACATCATAATGTGACATGATTTTACTTTTAAGTTATGTTCTTATTTTACTTTGAGAATTGGGAACAAGCATCTCTGGCTACATTTAACTAGCTAGGGTTGACCTACGGGGAGTTTTTACCTTAGAGCACTGTGGATGGGAGGTCTGACATTAGTATACTCTATGATATCTAGTTCTAAATGGAGAATTTAGTTAGTAACCTATGCACATTTGCTCTGTTCTCAAAGGAAAAGACAGATATATGGACAGCCAAGTAAAAAAACGACATACATCGTTTATAATGTTTTAGCAACACAAATGAATTTATATTCTTTAAATCCATGGGCTGATTTACAGTTTGAAGTTCACAGTTAAGATAAATTTTAATAGTGACTAGGTTCCACTAAGGGTTTATTTAGTAATAAAGAACCCAAGTTACCTCATAGTAATAGTTACTGTTAAGATACGCAGTACTTCCCCACTACTTACACTTTAGAAAATAGTGCCACTTATCTGAGATCCCTGCACTGAAGATTACTAAGTACAAATCAGTATTTATCAGTGCAGTTATTTTCATAAGGGTTACTTACTTTACATTCTAGAAATGGCCAAACCTGAGTATGTAAATTTAGAAATGAAAACTTTATATAAGACTAGGTTTAGCTCTTTCCTAACCCTAACAAAAAGTAACATACATTGAGGGCCGGGGATTTGGCTCAGTGGTTCCGCCGCCTGCCTCACAAGCGCAAGGTCCCGAGTTTGATCCCCAGTACCAAAAAAAAAGAAAAAAAGTCACATGGAGACTCTCTCAGACTGAAGATATAATCCACAATACCTGTATGATTTGCAGAATATATTCCCCAAATTGCACAATAAATTCTGAAACTGTCTCCAAGACTGATTCCATTATATACCTGTCCTTTCTTCGGAGTCTATTCCTTTTGACTCTTCTCAGTTCCTTCTTCCAGAGTGGATTTTACTTTGTCACCAATACTATCACATTTGCAAAATTATAGACTCGAAATTCAAAACTACTTCCCATGAGCTTTAGATTTTCTAAAGGCTCTGGATGTCCAGGACTTCCTCTAAGTCACCAGGCATGTTGGCTGTAGCTCAGGTAAGCTAGGCTAGAGTCTCCGGGCCTGGGACACCCTGCAGACCTCCGTGGTCTGGCTGAGGATCCCAATCTGTTCTGGGGACCTGTGTGCCCAGAGCCTGATTCCCTCAGCCTGCAGGATGCCTGGAGCTCCTTGGCAGCTCCTCTGGATTGAAGCAGCCTCACCTGCCTGCCCCAAAGTGTTTTATTTTTCTACCAGGTTTCAGAATGTTCTCTGTACCATGATGTGAAAAAAGTTCTGCAGTACTGTCCTACGAAATGCACATAAGCACCAGCAATACTACCATGCCAAGTTGGCATAAAGTGCTCAGGAAATACGATATTCCTCCCACAGGTTGACTTCTACTTTCTTCCTCAAACCGTAAGAGGCATACAGAGCGGGCTTCTCTATCATCTTCACACTAGAATGATGGTGCTCAACTGTACGTTTTGCCTCCAAGATGGAATTTTTAAGCTCTGTCATCAGCAACTAGGTGAACTCCAGTGAAATGCCAAGTGACTTGCTGCTACTTCTTCAGAAGAACTAGGCTTCTAGCACAACCTAGCAAGGCAGTGATGAGGAGCCGTTGGCCTAGCAAGTTTAGCAAGTTAGAGTGCCAGAGCTTCTGAATACCACCTGTACAGGGCAGGGTGGGGATCCATTCTTTTTCATAATCTACAATAAACAAGTAAATCAGATTTCTTTCTCAGCAAGGGAGTTAAATATGGCAATCAGGTCAATCTCTCTACTTGCTAAAGTTTTGCTGCTGGGGCAAAAGGTCAATTTTCAAGGATTAAGGAAGTAATGTTTGGAGAACCCTGAAAGAGGCAAACTGTAAAATTCTCAGGGAGGAATAAAACTGTTTTGGTCAACTTTCTAAACTTTACTTTAAAGTTATAATGAAACAATTTGGCTTGCTATGCTGGGAGGTATCTGGTGATATTTAATATGTATCTTAAAAGTTTTGTCTGGAAAAGTAATATAAAAATATAATTTATTAGGATTTTCTGCCCATTTTCCAAATAGTATTCTGTATTACCCAACATAAAACCCATTCATAACCTTTTTACATTTCTTACTCATCCTTTTCATTTGCTAAGGAAGATATTTTTACTAATAGTACTGACTTTGTCATAGTCTTCGTCTGAATTACTCCAAATTCTGAATTAGTCAAGTTTGTCCATTTGTATTTTTTGAGTTTTGGTTTGCAAGATGGTAACTTCAGGAGACTTTATATATAAGGTATTTCTCAATTCTAGACATGAAATCAGAATTTGCTTTTTCAGCTAGAAGGGACAGCATGCATAATCGCTTTTCTTATATTTAAAAATGTATTTTTAAAATCTGATTTTGGAGAAAGAAAAACAATCAGAAAAGCAAAACATTAATAGTGGCAAGCTCCTTCTAGGTTGAGAGATTTCAGGAGACATTTTTCCTGCTCCTTTTTTTAAAAAAATACCAGCACTAGGGATTGAACCTGGACCTCTGTGCTGAGTCACACCCCCAGTCCTTTTTCATTTTTTAAAAAAATTTCTGAAATTTTGAAGCAGGTTAATTTAAGTTGCTAAATTGATCATGTAGGGCTTGAGTTTAAGATCTTCCAGCCCTCAGCCTACCAGAGTGCTGAAATTACATGTTTTTCCCTTTTTCTTACAAGTAAAATTCTTAAAGTCAACATGTACTTAATTGGAAAATATACTTATCAAAAATCTGTTTTTTGAAATAAAAGGAGCATAGGAAGTTCAAGAATCTCTACAGATGTGACTTTCAATCAATAAGACATAAACAAATCATTTGTGAATATATATTTATTTCTACTGCCTGTGAATCTATTCATAAATTCAACATTGAGGGAGAAAATAACAACAGAACAATGATTGGTGCATATAAGTGAGAGCTAAAACCTGAAATCATGTATTTTCTTTCTAATGTCTATGTTTCTCTTCTGGGTCTCATATTCCCTTTCTCCTTGTTGTACATTAAATCCCATTACAAAAATGCTGAAAATTTTGACTCCTCAATTATTTGAAGTAAGCACATTAGAGAGGGCTGACAGTTATTTGGGGATCTCCATTCCTATGGCATCTGTTGCCTTTCAGATGCAAAAGCATGAATTTCCTGTTTGCACTTCCTCTACATATACATTTACTATCCTTACATTTTTATCAACTGTCTAATCAATGCATCCTATTTTATAGACCATAAAGCCTTTTAAAGTATGAGACAAGCAGAAAGAAGGCAATTTCTAGACTTGCAACTTCAATTCTTTTAAAATGGAGCAAATACATGTACTACAAGGTAGCTTTTAACGTAAAGCTAACAGCTTGAACATAGTTCTTACATAAGACGGCAGGTAATATGCAGAAAGAACTAAGAATTAAAACTGACATCCTGATAAAACTGGAAAAATTTATTCTAAAAGAGCACTAAGATTTTAATTGGGAAGTATTTTTTTTTAATAGCACCAAGACTAAGAAATAACTATATTAAAAAAAGAAAAAAAATATTTAGGCAGTGGCCTAAAATAAATGGCATATATTGGATACCACACTTTGAAGGATGTTTAGCGTATCATTCAAATGTGTTATTTTCTGAAAACAGCTAATTATTGTTCCATTTTACATAAAAAGACAAACCTAGAATCCGATTTCTTTTTCTATTTTTGCTCAAAAGAATTATATGAATATTAAGTTTAATTTTAGGATAATTTCTAAAAACATTATAAGTTAAATATTTATATATGTGGCACAAGCTAGAAACCAGGACATTTTACCATTAACACAAATAGGAGAATATCATGACTGGTCTCACTGCTAACCAATTTATTAACAGAAAATTTAGATACTTAAGGCTAGAACAGATGACAGAAATTACAGGTCAGTTCTTGGCAAATATTTTAAGTGGACTTAATTAGTAGCATTAATGATACCCTACCCCTGGGGACTCTTGAAGGAAGTCACTGAAATTATAACATAGGTAAACTAGAATCAACATAATAAAGAGAGAGATTACAAAAGCATAAATGTACTCCCATTGAATGTGAACATGACTCCCTAACTCTCCTTTCCATTGAGAGAAAGCATTTAACCATCAAGGGTTAGCAGTTAATTGACATTTAATTACCAATAATGTGAACAGATTGGATGGAAAAGTAAGGTGGGAAATACATATTTAAGAACTAGGAAGGAAAATGATTTTGATGTTTGGTTTAAAAAAGTTACAACAAAAAGTTTATGTAATAGAATCATAAATTTTAACAGTAGCAGTAATGTTATTTCTTTTTCCAAGTCACCGTGGTAGTCTGTGAACAAGATAATATAAAGCATTTTACAAATGAGTGTCAAATCAGATATATGTAAAAACTATCTTCAATATAAAGTGCTATACAAAGTAAAGCATGTTAATATCAAAAACAATTATTACTTTGTAAAACTGTAACAGCTGTCAGTAATACCACATGAAAGACTTATAAAAATTAAAGAAAAAAAGCTCTTAAATAGCGTCTAACAGCAGACTACATGTTAAAATAGACACTTCATATACTTGATATATTTTAGCCACTGAGACTCAGGTGCAGGTGATTACTGTATGATCATACCCTGTATAAGACACATTTCTGGGCACTGTGTAAATGTGCAGGCACATAAGATAAAACGGTGCTTTTTAATCCTTTCTAAAATAACTACTTTAGACACAAATTGCTTTATATTGATTTATTTTATGTAATAATAGCAAAAAACAAAAAGCCCCAAATGAAAACAAAAATTCCAAAGTCAAAATAAGTAAAAATGAGACCTTAACACATTTAAAAAGTCCACCAGGATCCTAACAGCTGCAGAGCGCTATACAAACTGCTGGATTAACTGATTTAAAAGGTTACTTTTTAAACGTGAATATAGTACCGAATATGTCTCAATAGGCTAAATGTTTGATTGCATGCACCAATACTCTAGTATTTATAAGCTATGTCCCCATGTACAGCTCAGGCTACACACACACACACACACACACACACACACACACACACACACACACACACACACACACACACACACACACACACACACCTTAGCACTGCCCTTTCCCTGAACACAGTTTGCACGTCCAGCCCAGCCGTAAGATGCAATGGACCCTAACACATACAGTATTGTACAAGTGTGGAACCATGAGTGTCGTTTAGAGAAATATCAGCCCACACCTTTCTAGGAAAGCCTCTTCAGAAAATCTTGTTACTGGACAGTTTTTTGTATTACAGCACAGAATTAACGTACTGACCTTTATGCACGCTAACGCTGGAAGGCAGAGTTCAATTCTTAACAGGCAATATACCAAAATGGGAAACTTAGGCTTTTTCTGAATAAAAGGAATGCCTATTCAAACTAATTATGCTAGAGCTGTAAGCCATAGTTCTAAATGAGTACAAAACAGCCACTGCAAATGCTAATTTTTAAACAAAAATTTAAACTGTCAAGAGTCTAATTTTAAAGCTGTTATTACTGAACATTTAACTACACCATGTTCTAGTTCATTCGGAAACTTGGCTCTACAATTACAGCTACGCTCAGTGAGCACCCATGACCTAGTGCATAGAACCAAGTTCTCTTTACGAAAAGACTGCCAGGCTAGAGGGCCAAATGGAAGGCTGACATCCTACTGACACTATTCTTCGACATTTTCAAATCATGTTGGCTGGCTAAGTCTTGCTCTGTCCAGTCCAAACTGTAGGATCATCTACTAGTCAATCTTTAACTGTATTATTCTCAACTCTGAATATTGCTTGGGTAGGATTTTTGTATTAAATGTATTCTCTGATGAGTCTTTGGAAAGATTTTAAAAGGTGTGCTTGTATGCCTCTCTCTCTAGTAGTTAACATAGATAAAAAGCTGTAGGTATTCAATACAAAGAGGGCTCACCCAAGAATAAACAAAGTGTAGACCACACAATCATTCCTGCAAACAGTATATCCTGAAGAGAAAAGAAAAATCCACAGTACTTTATAAAAATATACGAAACCCGCCCTAAAGTAATTCAAACATGAGAAAATCTGTTTAGATTTCCAATTTGCCCATGAATATTCTCATAATACAAAACCTTTTGCCATACAGCTCAACAATGCATTAAAACTCCTATTTGTGTATTTCTGATGTCTCTTTTAAATATATAAAATCAGGTTTCTAAGCATTTAGAGGCACATCTCTTAAGGCATGATACACTGAACGTTAAGCATACTGTTAATATTTTCAGTACCTGACACTTAAAAAATAGACAAACACTATTATACAGAGTAATTAGAAAACCCAAAAACATACTGTAACCCATTTTATGCTCTTAATTAAGCGTCACCAATGAGGGACACAGCAAGAAGGGGCCCAGCGGCCAGAGCCCTGCAGCAAAGCGGGGAGCCCACAGGGCTGTGCACGCCTGAGCACCCTTGTCTCACCCTGAACGTCCTGGGCGGGAGGCACCTGTCAGTTCAGGGCCCAAACACACAGACTCGGGTTTCAGCCCACAAACCCACAGAGCTGCTGCTCACCAGGACTCTGCGGTGAGCACCAGAGCCCTTTCTCGATCCATTTCTGAAGAAAGGGAAGGAAGAACTATGGTAGTCACTTTTAATGACAAGTGAAATCATTATGAACAACAATAACCGCTTATCTTTAATATACCTTGCACTGCTAGAAGCTGCTCCTCTGTGGTCCAACGGGCATTAATTTTCTGATTTGACTACAAAATTAAAGAGAAGTTTCCTAATGAGGATATGAAGACAGACATTTTTTCAAAGTGCTTATTTTTTAAAAACTTTTTACCAAATCATAGACATGAGTTTACTAAAACTGATTTAAGAAGATTCCATCTTTAGAAGGATTAAAAATATATATTCAGAGTTACCTCTTACCCACACAGAAAGATAATTAAAGGGAAATTATCAATTTGGGAGAATGAACATCTATACTTCAAATCTGAGATATTAAAAACTTGAGAAAAATCTATCAGTCACCCATGTTCTGATTACAACATTTCTATCACAGTGCAGTATTACTTTTAGTCTAGTTGTTAACATGTAAGAGACTCTACTCTTGTTAGAAAAGACCTGTGACTGTAACATTCTTTTGTTCACATTTAGATTAAGCTTATCCTTTCTTACCCACAAATTAACAAAGAACACAGAACTGACCTAAGTCCTAAAACACTTCTTTAAATTTCTGCAAGCAGAAAGTGACTCACTGATAATAACAGATTTGTTTTTTCTCCCAAGACCTCAAAATATTTTTCCCAATTTTGGTCAAAAATCATAAATTTAGGATTTTTATTATGGTAAAATGACAAAATAAAAGACCTAACCAGGTTTCATTAATTTATACCCACTGACTAGTAAATCAAGGCTCTGTGGCCATAGCTGTAGGGACAGAAATAAGCATGGCAGCTCAGAGATGTGCAGAAGGAACTGCTGAGACAGGGCGCCTGCAGAAACACCTGTTTTGTGGGGCAAAGCACACAGAGGGCTTCCTCCAAGAAAGGGTGTTTAGTTCTTACCCTTCACATGCTCTCAGCAGTAAGAGTTTCTACAGTGCACAGTAAAAACATGTGAGTTAGAAGGAAGAATGAAAGAAAAATTCAAAGCTAAAAATATTTCTCAGAGGAGAAAGAAAAAAGTATTGAGAAAAGAAAAAAGAGGCTTAGAACAAGAGGGAAAAACCTGAAACAGTAATGACTGCATTTCAGAGGAGATTAAAAATGAACAGCAAAGCATGTCAGGCAGCAGTGAGGATACTTGAACAATAAAAATGAAAAGAGAAAAAGGGTAAAAAAAATCCTGAGACACATACCGAAGCAAGTGAAAGTGTAAACCAAAGTTTAGAAGGTGAAAATAGGGCTGGGGATTTAGCTCAGTGGTGCCATCGCCTGCCTCGCAAGTGCAAGGTCCTGAGTTCGAGCCCCAGTACCAAAAAAAAAATTGAAAATAAATGAAAAGGAGATTCACAAAAATAAAGTAGGAGCTAATACTGATTGCATGTAGGTAATCTGATGCTACCTTGGCTATGAAAAGTAGATAGAAAGTCCTCAAACTGCTGTAGTCTCAAGGACTGAGGCCGGAGGGTCGCAAGCTTGGGCCTAGCCTGGGCAACTCAGCAAGACCCTGTCTCAAAAATAAAAAAGGATGGAGATGCGGCTCAGCACAAACGCACACACATGTGTACACACATGTACACACACAGAGACCTTGGCATTTACTGATGACTGGTGCTGGAACCTACTGAAAACAGGTCCAAATATTTCACGGTAAATGATGAAAAAAATAAGGGATTGATTATAACTCTATCTGATATATAAAAAAAACCTTACAAAATTGGTTCATTATTAAAAATAGCTCATGATTTAGTTAATATGCTTTTTAAAATATGCTTTGTTTTTGGGTTTGAAATTCGCATGATCCCTAAAATAGGTTATTTTTGTTTTTAAGATTTCAATAATTTTCTTAATTCTTTGTTAACTCAAATTATTCTTTCTTTGAAGTGCTTGCCTCTGAGTCGTCCTTTATTCTTCAACTGTTAATTCTGCTGAATATTCATGTCAGCAATTTTGTAGGTGGCTGAAGTGATTCTCTTACGCTTTAACACACTTCATAAAGGTTTTTCACCTTTGCAACGTTTGCAGTGTCATTTTGGTTTGTGCTGCATTCACACTGTGTTAACGAGCGACAGACAGGGGTGCTGACGAGATGGATGGCACAGCAACAGCTAAGGCCATTAGGGAGAGGGTGTTCTCATTGGGCAACTTTTGCTTTTCCACGTATTCCTTAGGCGAGAGAGACTTTAGATGCTGTACACACAAGCTGCTGTGAGGATAAATATACCAAATGTAAGGCTGTGCATTCAGAACACATGTAAGAAAGCATCCAGCAGTGCCTGAGCCAATGTCCAAGGCAGAAACTAGAAGGAAACATAGCATGAAAAAAATAATTAAAGAGAAATAATGTACACTATGAAAAATGATTTTCATCTAAACTTCATAAAACTTACGAGAGCTCCAGGAGACTGGATGAACAAAAGTAACCATTTATAAAAATTAAAAGTAGAGAGTATAACGGGGAATACAAAAATGGGAGGAAAAAGTCACAATAATTAATGTGTGTGTGGAAGAACAAGGGAAAAAGTGGAAGGCTTGGAGGTTGAGAAAGACTTTAGAAGAAGTTTCCGAAAGCCAAAGAAAGGGCATCCCGTGTGTAAGAAGAGTGGATGCACATGCACATCAGGAAGACACCCGCCGGCTTAAGCCTGGAGAGCCAGAGGCGTTCAGATAGGCAGTAAAAGCCCAGGCTGATAAGCTCACAGTAAACAACAAGCAAAAGGTGTCTTCTGCTTTGTTTTGTTACTTTGGAGGGGAGGGCGTGTGTGAAAGGGCATGATTTTAACCAAAGTAAGACCTTGAACCTGGATAACTGGGACAAGGGCGAGGCCGCCTTCAGACCCCAGGAAGTTGAGAAGTGCTGATGAGAGATGCCAGTGATGCAGGAAGGGAAGGCTAAGATTGACGGAGGCGGAGAAGGAGGCGTTGGAATGCCCTGCAGAGTGCAGTTTACCTGAGGCTGAGAGATGCACTTATTCAAACACATTTTTGAAGAATCTGGGAAATTTTTACAAGGAAAAATAATGCAGTAATGCCTTACTCAGACATAAGGTTCCAATACTGAGCTACAAAGTTTTTTAAAGTTGTGTGCTTTGTTTCAAACTTACTCTTGAAATGTCCTTACAAAGGTGGCCAAGGACAGGCAGTTATCTCAAACATCCACACAGCCAGGGCTTCTCCCAGTACTGGACTGGACACTGCTCTTTTACTTCAACCCCACAAGAAGCTGTTGACTTGAATTTAGGGCAGTGTTGTGTAAAAGTTTATTTTATGTGTATTTAAAAACTAGAATTTCCCTCAGTTCAAAGAAATACACAGCAGACATGTGGAAGCTAAAACTGATTAAAAGAGACCCAAACCTCTCAAAAGTTAAAGAAAGAGAGGAGCAGTCATCTAAAATGAGGGCTCAGAAGGCTTGGGGAATCGAGTATTGCAGAATTTGGCCCTTAGTGATGATGCTGACCTCTAAGCAGCAGCTTTGAAGGGAAAATGCAGGAGGAGGAGCAAAGCTCTACAGGGTGAGTCCACTGTGACACAATGAAAGCAGCAGCAGAAGCACAAGACTGAAGAAGACGTAGGATCAAAATTTTACTATTCCTGTTATGTTATTGGTTTTTAAATTCTCTTCAAAGCACATGAAACTTTGGTGGAGATTTCATTTTTTAAAAAGATTAAAATAGATCTAGGAAGCCAAAACTGTGCGGTAGCTGTAGTTAGCTAGGTGGTACATGAAGTATATTCTTCTGTTTAGCAAACCCTGGTCTCAATTGCTGCTGTTTAAAAAATAGTAACATAAAATGAAATACTCCAATACAACAGAAATATTAACTACATTATATAACCTTCTAAAACAATCTAAGACATCCTTAGTGAATTCAGCATCTTTACCAATCCTTTCTGTTAAATCCATTTGACTTCCCACACTTCTACTTTGTCAGTGGTAGACGCACACTATCTCTGAGCCAGAAGAGCTGGAAAGGTTACCACTCTAAACCTTCTACCCAACGCTGAAAATTCCACCCAACATCCCTAATGGAAGGATGTCATGCATGAAAACGCCTACAGATGCGAAATTTCTAGTTTCGAAAGCACTCCTTTTCCAGTTATAATTATTCTCATTTCCCGGACTGATTTATCTCCTCACTCCATCTACTTAGCTCTATCCAAAACAAATCAAAGCAGAACAAAACATACCACCTCTACCCACCATGCTCATACACTCCTGAGAAGACACACTGCTCTCCTACTGTGAATGCTCTTTTGGATTTCTCACTTGTTTTCATTACTACTAGTACCCAGCCCTATGCATACTCCCTCTTACCACTGATCACTTCATGCTCCGGACTTTAGCAGCCATTACATTGCCCTGTTCTGTAACATGCCTACCATTAATATTCTGGATTACATCCTCCCTACACTGAGGAAACTACAGGCTTCTTCCGTTTGACTAAGAAGTCACCCATCTCTCTCCAGCTCTCCCAAGGACTGTTATGCAGCTCTGCCCACTGGTCTCTGTCATGAAGCAGCGTCTGCACAATCTGGAGACCATCTCTCTCACTGTCCGTTTCTCCTTCCACTCAAGTCCGCCTTCCTAAGAAGACAATGTGATATTCTCTCCTCACCTGAACCTTGCCCCTGCAGTACTGGGGACTGAACCGAAGGCCTATCCACGGACACAGTCTCTCCAAGTTGCCAACCTGTCTGGGTTAGGCTCAAAATTGTGATTCCCCACTGTACTGGTGTTACAGGCACGTGCCGGGGGCCCCAAGCCCAGGTGACAGGACAGTTCTTGAGCGAAGGCTGTTTCACACTTCCACTGAACCCTTGACGTAATTAGCACAGCAACGAGCACACAAGGAGTGCGCAGGGTATACTTGTTGCTCGGTTTGGGACACTGTTTTAGCCCCCACTAGATTTCTATTTTGAATATACTATTCAACACTCCATCACTGCTTATGTCACTCTCTGCCTGGAACGCTTTCCTCTGTGCTCAGCTTGTGTGAATCTCTCGTTTCTCCTTCAAAGCTCAGCTCCAACAGCCTCTCCAGGAAGTCTTCCCTGACCACCCTAGCCAGAATGAGCAATGCCCCACTGCTCCTTGTAGCATTTTGCTTATAAATCTGGCACATGATTTTGGCAGTTTGTCTCTGAATATCCAGACTGTAAGCCCTTTAAAAGCGGGCGGCAAAATCACGGCATCTGTCTTCGTCTCTGCGTGTTCTCCCTTCCCCACGCACACTTCCTACGGCACCTAATGCTGCCTCCCATGGAACAGGCGATCAATAAACACTTGAGAAAGTGAATGAACTTTTTCCACTAAATCTTTCCTTAAACGCAAATGGTAAAACAAATTTAATAAGCCAAGCACATTAGTAATTGTGAGGTACTTTTAAAAAACAATCTACTGTAATTATTTTAAAGATTATAAACATTCTTTGGTAAAGTCTAACCTACAGGTAAACAAATAGATGACATGACTTTCAAAGGCATTACTGTGACTATGAATCCAGTACTTTGAAATATATACATTCAAACTGCCATCCTGAAAACAACAGGAATAGCATGTATGATGAATCTAAATATACCCTGGGGACTTTCTAGCTGACAAAACGTGTGTGTGTATAAATAATTTTTTCCCTAAGTCATGAGTTCAATGAGTCATCCTAAAATAATATTCAAACTTCAATGTTTGCACGATAGTGTCAAGATTTTGGTGACTTTTATTTTGATCAATTTTTATAACAAGTCAAAAGACATAATAAATATTCAATTACTTCCAACCCAATAACTGCATCAAAATGTGAGAATATACAATTTTGCTATTCTATGAGAACTTAAGTAAGTGGCAGCACAATGTATATTAATCTAGAGCTAATGGCTCCAAAAATCTGAAATACAGCCAGAGTTCTGTTTACTACCTTGTGACCTTGGGTAAGTTAACCCGAGTCTCACTTTTCCTCATGTAAAACAATAGTATCCACTGTACCTCTTAGTATGGATTTATGTAAAGATCAAAGAGATAGCATAAAGTAAGATACAATGCTACTGTCAATTCTGATCTTTAGATAATGCAAATAGCTACACTGTTCTATGATTTTATGAAAAACTGGAGATTAGACTATTCTTTGAAAATGTGATAGATCCTTTCTGCAAAATCATCTGAGCCTGGTGTTTTATTGTGAAAGAAAAATGTTACTTATGCCTTCATTTTATTTAGTGATTATAAATTATTCAACCTTTTCTTTTTCTGGGAATTTTGTTTAAGACATTTTCCTAGGAAGTTGTATATTGTTTAAATTTTCAGACTTACTAGCATAAAGTTCTTCGTATCTGCTGTATTTTATTTAACATTTAAATTATGAATTACAGACATTTTACATTTTCTGCATTATATATTTAAATGTGTAAATACAAAATTAAAATAATTTTGATACGAAGTTTAAAGTAATTTTTGTTGCAATATAGCAAAATAAAACAGTATTTTTTGTATTGCACTGAATACAAACATGCCACTCGACACAATGTTTGTCATTTTACCTGTGGCCTTGGAATGAGTTTATTGATCTCTGCACTTTCCATTCTTTCCCATGACCTAACCTCCTTGAGAGATTATTTACAACAAACACAGGCTTCCCGGTGCACCAGTGACCAGCGGGCACAGAGCCAGGATTTGTTTCTGAAGTGCTACTCTTGTGTCCCCCACCCCAAGCCCCACACATAACCACTGCAGACATATCAGTCAGCCTGTGATCTGGAGTGGAAACGCCCCATCAGGACCAAGTCAGATCATCACACACAAAGAAACGAAGACCCAAGGCAGGAAGCATCACACAGGAGTCTTCAGAGAGAGAAGACTGTATAGTAGAAACTTCTGTGAAAACTGGATCAAGACAGCTTTCAGTACTTTTAATGACTACATAATCAAAAACACATTTACATCTTTGCTTAAAGAAAAGGGTCAATCTATATCTTGTCTCGGGTTTTATATTTTCAGGGAAATAGGTACAAGAATACAAATCCACATAAACGTCTTACATTACAGTAAAAATGTGTTGAAATGAACTCCTTTGTTTGTGCCACTAATTCACACAGGCCCGGGCTTTGAGGGAACTGCGGTGTAGACCGAGTGGCGTCTCCACCACAGGCTTCCTCATCAATGACCTTCTCATCTCATATACACAGGGCCTATTCCTACAGCTGTTTCCCTAAGTACTTTGCTTGATACAAATTGCTAACGGCAGGAAGAAATGATTTAACATGTACAAAAGGATTAGCCAAACTCAAAATATCTAGAGTCGAATAGAGATATCTAACAAATTATTAACACTGAGAAACCTTCAAAATACTAACAGTACATGTGACCAATAGCACCTGAACAATGGATAACTCAAAGAACAAGGCTACGTGACTACATCTGCTTGTCAGTACCATACCTCAGGAGGTTTGAACTCTTCAATTCCACCTTCCATTTTCTGTTTAAGTGCACTGTTTACTTGCTTAGCATTCTGAACCTTCAACAAAATAAGCCAAAATATGAATCAGACAATGTAACAGGTAGATGTTTAAGCATTCAAATAAAACAAAAGGATATACACTAAAACTCTCTTAGATTTTATTTCAGAAGAACAGACATACTTATCACACCCAGGGTGTGGTAGACTACCCATTCAACAAATATACATTTCAGTGGACACACACATTTACTAGAGCTTCAATTAGACTTTAATATTATAAGTCAGTTTTCAAATATATTTTACCAGTATCTTTATGACCAAAGCAACTGACACAGACACCAATTCAATTCCACCCATATTTCTCATTACCATAAAATTCTGACCAAATAGCAATCATTCCTAGAGGAAAATGACGATGGGTAATATTTATTATGTATTTATTATGTATAAAATCTCATTCTTGGTAGTTTATATATAATAAATAACAGTAATTCTCACAACAAACTGTGAGGTAAGTACAATCAGTTCTGCTTTAACACAACGTATGTATTTTTGAAAAGTCTCAAGCTCAAGGTCCTGAGTTCAATCCCCAGTACCAAAAAAAAAAAAAAAGAAGTCATTATACTATGCAAAATCCACAATAAAAACCACAGGTTTTAGGGAGAAAAGGAGGTTGGGATACGACACTCAAAACCTTCATCAGTGACAAACAAGAAAAGAAAGAAAAATAAGGCAAGAGTTTTGTACATTAATTGGTTACGAAAATAAAACATGTGGGGCTGGGGATATATAGATAGCTCAGCGGCAGAGCATTTTCCTAGTATGTGCAAGGCCCTGGATTTAATCCCCAGCGAAGAAAGGGAGGCAGGAAGAAAGCTAATAAAAAAGCAAAGAGGGAGAAAGGCAGGGAGGAAGTGAAGGAGGGAAAAGTGAAGGGAGGGAAACAAACCCATAAATGCCACAGGATGCTAAAAGTTACATCCAGGAAAAGCTCTGAAGGCTAGTGCAGAAGTGAGCATCCAAGAGGCTGCAGCTTGTGAGTTATTATTGCAAAGGGGTAAGATGGTTGTTTTAAGATCAGATGTCCGTGCTTCATGACACAGTGCACTCGGGTAGCTGGTACACATCCGAATTGTGTAGTTTTCCACTGACTAGATAGATCATACTTAAGCAAACAGAAAACTCACACTATGCTCAAATTGATACCTGGTATATCAACTGCACTGGAATAAATCTGTTTTTAGAACAAGTTAGAGCAGAACTGACTGTACTTCTATTATCACCATTTTACAGATTAAGAATGTGAGGCAGTGAAGTTGAGACTTTCCAAAGCCACAAATGCAGAAGGCACAATGTGTATTTAAACTACACTACAGCTGCACTTACACTGCTATTCTGCCAGCACTACTGTCATTTCCATTTAGAACATTAAAGGTGAAGATTTTCTTTTCTTTGTGGACACCTCCCCCAAAAATATGTCTAAAGTGATTTGTGAATTTTTTTTCCACCAGAGATCTTAAAAAGACAGATAAAATGTATAAATGTTAGATGGCTCAAGGTAAGCTGGCCATGTCAGAGACTTACAGGTATAAAACATGGTCTTTCAAGGAACTCATAGAATAAAGGGAAGATAAATGAATACACAATATGATAAATGCTAAAACATCTAACATTATCAGGGAGAGGGACAGAGAATGAGTAAACTAGTGAATGTGCTGGCATGTGTGTGGCTGGGTGGTGACAGGGAGGTCTAGGGAGAATGCTTCACAGAAGCTGACCCTCACCAGGAAGGACTGGCCCGCATCAAGCAGGCCAAGACAGGCTGCGGAGAAGGCGGGCACTCTGGGCACTCCGGGAAGAAAAGCATTTAGGGAGGGAGCAGCACCCAATGGCTGGGCAGGAAGTCAGGCTGGGGCCAGGCCGAGGAATGTGGATTCTGCCTAATGACGGAAGGAAACAAAGTACTCTGAAGCACATGAACAACACGACATTTCCCTTTAGAAAAGATACTTCCAGGAATAGGAACAGAATGGGATGATAGAGATGGATTCATTTAACAGTCCAGATGAGAAACATTAAGTAATTAAGAAAACTTCCATAGGAACAGCAGGAATGAAAGGGTGGCGGTACTACAGCTGGGGTGAAGAGACAAACTGGAAACAAGGCGAGGATCTCCTTGTAAACACTGCACTGTGGGAAAGTAGGAGGAACCAAGGACACCTGGCCAGCGGAGTGGCCCAGGGAATGCAGAATCACGCAGGGATAGGCGCAATCAGTCTGGACGTGGCGGATGTGTCCTGTTTGAGACAAGCCCAGACACAAACCTTTACCATGTGACACTGTCAAAAGAACTGGGAAAAAGATTAAAGCTTAAAATGAAGTTCCTTTTACAAGCCAGTAAAAGGCAGTAGTACTGTGGATGAGCAGGAATACAGGTGACAGAGCACATTAGAAGTTTTCTAGAAAAGTGTTGTGTTTGAGAAGATGGCGTCTTAACTCGAGGGTAAGCACTCAATCCCCTATAATATGTACACCCAAGAGAGGCCAGGGTCTCAGAAATCCGGAGAAAGGAATCCCAAAAAGCTAGAAACGGCTGTGGTAAACATTACTGAGTAGTCAAGGGAGAGAAAACCAAGACAGAGACATGAGACCTGGTGATTCAGTCACAGGGGTTGGGGGGGGCGCACAGCAGAGGGGTCTTGTTAAATCGCCCAGGCTGGCCTCAAACTTGCAGTCTTCCTGCCTCAGCCTCCCAGCGTGCTGGGGTGATGGGTGGGCAGGTCCAGGCACAGACGACCTCAGGATAAGCTTCTCCAGTGGTAGAACTGCAATGGGGTACGGGCAGAAACCAGACTGGAAAACTCAGAATAAATGGTGGCAAGAAAGCGGAAGAAGCTGACGTGTGTATTTATGCAGGAAGTTTGCTACGGGAGGAGAGAAACACAAGACCAGTTTGGGTGAATAATCAGGGCCAAGGGATGGAGAAATCTGAACACGTTTCCTTAAGACAGAGGGCCATGGTCCCAAACTATATAACGGCAAAGACCTTACACTTTACATTAAAACGGAAGTGATACAGAATTGTCTGTTTTATCAGTGAGGTTACACATTTCCTTCAAACTTTTCAGTAGTTTTGTACTATAAGATCAAATTTCTTAATCGCATCACATGAAAATGAGAATGAGACATGTTCGTTTTTCTAAAGATCAAGTTTTCCAAATACACAGTGATAAACTTGGGATGTGTCACAGGAGGAAAAGCTGAACGATGTGAATATGACAGGACCACAGCACGCCCA
Organism: Heterocephalus glaber; assembly: GCF_053883595.1. Lineage (NCBI taxonomy): Eukaryota > Metazoa > Chordata > Mammalia > Rodentia > Bathyergidae > Heterocephalus > Heterocephalus glaber. The sequence continues at coordinate 46,034,682 of NW_028258372.1, read as the reverse complement.
CTTTCGTCTTTCAGCATCTCTAAATTCAGGCTGAATTTCGAATTTCTTGACATCACCTTTACAGCCTGACTACCTCCTCTGCAACCTGTTAGAGGGGAGTGGGCAGAAGACTGAACTTCATCACCAGCACTGCAAACACTAAGCCTGGAAACTACACGCCATCTGGGGCTAGAGGCGCAGACAGAAAGAATAAGACAGGCCGTCGGCCACGAGGAGGTGGGGCCTGAAGCAAGGCTAGCCCTCATGTGGGGGCGCAGGCCTGTCATCTCAGCACTCAGGAGGCTGAGGCAGGATGGATCTCAAGTTTCAGCCTAGATTGAGCCATAGCAAGTTTAAGGGTGGCCTGGACTACAAAGGGAGACCCTGTCTCAAAAAACAAAAACAAACAAAAAAACCCAAAACCAAGTAAACAAAAATTTAAAGGAGATTTCAGAGCTAAACCATGTAAGTCGATCACCACTGCCTGGGGGAGGGACAGCAGCAAGGATGAAGGGTAAGATTCTGTTGTTTCCAGTGAAAGGAAACAGAGGCAAAAGCAATCTTTCCAAGGAAGATCTAGAGGCAGCTGGAACTACAGCTGCAGACCTGGGAGGGAGATTCACAGCGCGAAAAAAACAGGCTCAAAAGTCAATGGCAGATAGCGCAGGGTTGGCTGATTTAGAGAGCATCTAGATCTAAGGGAGAGGAAAAACAACGGAGCAAACAGAAGCAGGAAAAGATTCAGACAGGCCAGAGACTGCATAACCACTCACAGAGAACTTACTGTATCAGGTGCTGTTTTAAGCACTTATTGTATATTATCTGATTTAATTCCTTCTGACCACCTTATTTTATTTTTTGCAATTTATTTTGAACTCAGAGGCTTGAGTACTCTACCACTGAGCTACATTCTCAGCCCTTCTAACTTTTTTTTTTTTTTTTGAAACAGGGTCTTCTTACATTTCCCAGGCTTCAAATTTGGGATCCTCCTGCCTCCGCCTCCCGAGTAGTTTGGATTACAAGAACCACATTTTAATTCTCATTTCCAGGTAACTGAGCTGAGAAGTTAAACACCTCTCTAAAATCATGTAGGTAGGAGTTAGGATAGCCAAGTCAGAACATAAGGGTTCACAGACTCTAGGTCCTGACTCTTAGCCACCACTGGATCATGACAATATTCTTTCAGGAGTATCGCTGCTACTAAAGAAGACAGCAGTTCTTACTCACTGAGCATTCAAGATGTGCCAAACACTTGAATAATGTACCTGTGTCACTGCAAATACTGCTGAACAGTCTATAAGAGAAGTCTGATTATTATCCCTCACTGCAGCCTGGAAACTAATGCTTAGCAAGGTGATAAGATTTGGCCAAGACTAGAGCACTCAGTCAGCAATTCAGGGATTCCATCGGACAGCTAAGAAATCTGTGAACAGCAGAGTTCCCCTAGGTGGAAGTGGGCAAGCAAAACGGACAGAATCATCAGATGTATTCTTTTTATAAAAAATACCTGGCGTTTTAGCGAGATCAGCTCCATGTCCAGTTGCCTCAGGATGGTGTTGGCCGCATTGGGACTACAGGAAACTGCGACCACGTCTTCCTGGGTCAGGTACATGCCCTTCGGGGGGCGGCACTTAGAGCGCTGAGAGTGATGGCGGTGCTGCAAGCTCTGGTACTCTCTCCTGCCCAGCCCAATCTTGCTAGTTGGGACAGGCTGTTCAGTGTTGCCCTAGGATGAAGACAGTAACAGGCTGTTTCTTCCACAAACCAAAACCAGTTTACTATCAGTGTCTGTTGCACTAAGTACACCTGAAAAATACTTCTAACCAATTACATAAGCATTCACCAGCTGGAGTGGGGAAGCATACAACACGCTTCAAAAAAAAGGTTCTTGCAAACAGAATTCAACACACTGAAAAGATCATACACCATGACCAAGGTGATTTCATCCAGGAATGATGCAAGGGTGATTTGGCATATGCACATCAATAAATGTGATATACCACGTAACTAAAATGTAATATACCATGCAACTAACTAGAATCAAGGGGAAAAATCACCTCCACAGATGCAGAAAAAACAGTAAAATCCAAGATTCCTTCATAATAAAAAATAACCTGAGGAAAGTAAGTATTAAAGGATCTTTCTTCAAAATGATAAAAGGCATGTATGATAAACCCACAGCCAATATCATACTGAATAGGAAAAACTGAAAGCATTGTTTCTGTGGATCAGGAATGAGACAAGCGTGTGTGCTCTTACCATTTCTATTCAGTACAGTACTTGAAGTTACAGCCACAGCAATTAAGCAGGATAAAGAAATAAAAATGATGCAAACAGGAAAGAAGGAAGTCAATTATCCCTGTGTGAAGACAGCATGATTCTTTACATAAAAGACTCCCAAAAAACTCCCCCAGAAGACTCTTGGATCTGATACGGAAATTTAGCAAAGCAGGATATAAAATCAACACACAAAAATCAGCAGTGTTCTCCCGGACCAGTGATGCCAAGCCTTTTAGAGCTTTCAACGACATAAACAGCCCGCTGCGGCACACGTGCCATAGGTTTGCCAGTACTGCTAATGAACCCACAAAGACAGAAATCAGGAAAACAATTCTACTCACAATAGCTTCAGCAAAAATAAATACCTATGAATCAACCTAGTCAAGGAGGCGAGAGTCATCTAGAATGAACATTACAGAAACTGAAGACAGAAATTCAAGAACACATTAGAAAACAAAAAGATTGATCTTCCTTGTTCATCAGTTGGCTGATCTAAAATGACCGTATTACCAAAAGAAGAATCCTACAGATTCAGTATGATCTCTATAAAAATATCAACAACCTCCTTCATGGAAGATCAATACCAACAACTCCTAAAATCCATATGAAATTGGAATAGCCAGAGCAATCCTGAGCAAAATAGTGGAGGCATCAAAACATTGCATTTCAAGTTACACCACAAAGCCCTCACAACAAACAGACGTGTACCTCAGTGGGACAGAACAGAAGACACAGAAATGACCCCACACACCTACAGCCAGCTGAGTTTCGACAAGGGGGCCGACAATGATATGCTAGGGAAAAGACAGCCTTTTACCAAATAGTGCAGAGAAAGCTGGTTATCGACATACAGAAGATTACAATTAGATTTCTCTCACCCTGTACTAAAATCAAATCAAAATGGATCAGTGACTAGGTAGAAAAGCAGACACTCCGGAACTGCTGGAAGAAACACAGAAAAAACACTTGAAGCCACAGGCACAGGCATAAATTATCTGAGCCGAATGGATATTTCTCAAAAGAAGAACAAATGTCCAACAGGTACAAGAAAAAACATTAAATACCTTTAGCCATTAGGGGAATGCAAATTAAAAATACTTTGAAATTCCTTCTCACTCGTCAGAATTATTACCATCAAGAACAGAGAAAACAATGAACACTGCAAGGATGGCAGAAGGGTCTTTCCTATACTGCTGGTGCCAACGTAAACTAGGACAATCATGATGGAAACTGGAAACTAAAAATAGAACTACCACTTAATCCAACTATTCCAACTCCTGGGAATATTCCCCAAAAAACTAGAGACAGCACACTACAGTCAGTGGTGATACATGCATGCCCATGTTGATAGCACAATTCCAAGTAGCTAAGTTGTGGAAACAACCTAGATGCCTATCAACAAATGAATAGAAAATTTGCTTCTGAGCTCAAGGGAAAGTGAGGAAATTCCTCAGAGCCCAGAAATGATGAAAAGCAGGAATCTACAGGGATAAGCAAATATGCAGGAGCTAGCATTTGCCTAAAACCCAGGCTTCAGTGGACAACTAGCTGGTCCAGGGCATGTGTGACACAAAGCCACAGTGCTGAGAAGGGTCATTCACTGTGTGAAGTAGAAAAGTACTGCTGCACTGCAGAAGGGTGAGGATGACTACGACATGCCCATCTCTCTTGGGTGGGGACAACGGAAAGAGGACAACGGAAAGAGAACTGCTCTTCCCTGAGAACCCTCAACCACAACACTGCCTTCAGCCAGGTTTGGGGCCTAAATTTTATGACCTGTTTAATTTGAAAAACCCCAAGTCAAAAATTTAAAGTGTCTCAGGCTGGTAGTGCCTATGGACACTCAGCAGAAACAAACACACACGGTCTCCAGAAAATTCCAGTCTCATGCGTGTGTCAATGACCAAAACAGATCTTCACTAAATGAACTTCTAAAGGAAATACATTATGAAGAAAGGGAAATTACGTTCTAAGGGTGAACTAAAATTCAAGATGCGAGGTGTGGTGGTGCATGTCTGTAATTCCAGCACTGGGGAGGCTGAAGCAGGAGAATCACTGTGAGTTTGAGACCAGCCTGGGCTACACACAGTGAGTTAAAGGCCAGCCTGGGCAACACAGCAAGCCTGTCTCATTAAAAAAAAAAAATCAAGAATGGTAAGCAAAATAAGTTAATAAGTTAAACATGTAGGTAAATCTGAAACATCAGCGATATATTTAATTTCAAAAAATAACAAAAATCAGAGGGGCAGTAGAGCCAAAGCATTCTAAAGGCTTTGTGTTCATCAGAAAGTCATTAAAGATATCAATGCTGAATTTTAAGTTAAATACACAGAACGAAAATCTCCAGAGTGGCTTCTCGTGCACCTGCGTGGTGCACATGCACTGCCTGGACTAAGGCTGTGGTAGCAATGGACTCTGGACTGAGATACCAATCCCCAAACAAGAAGGGCCAGGAGTCCTCGAGAAGAGAGAACTCAAACAGTGAAAATATTAAAAATTCCATGTTGATTAAAGGGGAAAATACGAGTCTAACAGTGACACACTACTTAGACACGTGAATGCATCTTTTGAAAAAAAAAAAAAGTATGGTGTTCTGAAAAAAGAAACATTGCAAGACCCTTTGAGGATAAGACATTGCTGGAATTCTTTTTAAAGACGTCAGATTATTCTTTATTCGCGTTTACCTTGCGGAGTAAGCTGCCAAATAACCTGGGAGGGTTGTATGCATGACAACCACGTGCTGGAGATGACTGAATTAGGTACTGAGAAGCCCTGTGTCTCTAAATGTCCTGAAGGAACAAAACCCACGTTGTTATCTGCTGGTGAGAGAACTAAACTTCTTACTGATTTCTTCAGAGGCCCCACAGTGTCAGATGATCTGCCCGGTGGATTATGTCATGTTCTGCACTGCCCTGCACTGAATGGGAAGGTTTACTTTCAAAGCTCTACATTGCTGTTAAAAAAAATCTGGTTGTAGAACACCATGGACTGAACTGGAAGACAAAAGGACCTTCACTGTACCTGGTCCTTCAGGGCTCACACCTAGAATCAGATGATCTTTTAAATCACCTATGAAAATGCCTGAAGATCCGAAGCTAAAGAAGAAAGTATCTCACATGATATTTCTGGTAAACTTACGAAAGGATTAACAAGAGGAAACAAAAGCTAAGCAAACTATAAATCAGGAAAATGAAGGCACTGAAGAAACAACCTGCAGAAAGGACAACAGGAGAACAGGAAAAAAAAATCAAAGAATTAAAAAAATTAATGAAACTTAGCTAACAATTAATTTTATTGTGGTCTATTTACTTAAAGGAATTGTCAAGCTTCAGTGAAACTATTAGAAAGTAAAAGAATGGAATAAGAAATGGATTTTTAATACCTTAAAAAAAGGTACAAAGTACAGGAAACTAGAAGACATCATATGGAAGGTAAAACTAGGAAAAAAACCCCAAATATATCAAGGATCATGATCAATATAAATGGCTTAAATCTTTCAGGTAAAATATAAAATCCTAGCTATATGTTCTTTGTAAGATACATACTTAAAATGTGAGGACACAGAAATGTTGAAGTTAAAATGAAGTTATACCAGGCAAATACTTAACAAAAATAAGACAATGGAGCTATATTATACCTTTAACAAAAATAAGATGGAGCTATATCATGCCTTTAAAGCAAGACTTAAAGAGATGAAAATGTCTCTACATATCGATAAAAGGCTCAGATCAGGAGTAAGATAAAATAATTCTAGATTTTGTATGCACCTAGTGACTATACTTTAAAATACAAAAAAGCATTACTTCTCAATCTGATTGAACAAAATAACTGATAAGATGACCAGACAAAAATAACCAACTAGCAAGTAGGCAAGCAATAAGAATACAGATTTCAACTACAAAACTGACAAATTAAATGACACATTTAAAACCTTAAAACCAATAGAGTATATTTTCTTAAGTACACATAGAAAAATATTTATGAAAATTCCATATTCTAGGCTTGGAGGTTTCAAACACGTCAGGAAACATAACACTCCTGACATGGAGATGCAGGGGTCTCTACTCAGTCCCATTTTTTCTGGGCAAAGGTTAGTGACTCACCTCGAAGCAATGGAGTAACTCCAAGGCCAGTCCAGACATGGCTGGGCAGCTGCTTAGTTCTTTGGGGATTGAGTGTTTTGGAGGAAACCAGTCATTCTATTAAGAAGCCACATTGCTCAGCCCAGCAGGCTACAAGGCTGCATAGAACTGCTGCAGCTAGAAGCCAGCACCAACTACAGTACTAACAATTAACAATGTGAATGCACTACAAACCTTCAATAGCACCCTACGTGATGGTGAAGTAGGAAAATCATTCTAAAAGGAGGAATAAGAAAAAAATAGTTATCATAGCTTCTACTCAATATTGTACTGGTGATTCTAACCAGTTCAGGAAAGGCTAAGAGGGGTTAGAAGTGTGGCTCAGTGGTAGAGTCTGTAAAAGAAAAAAGAACGAAAGGGAGGAGGGATGGTGAGAAGCAAAGAGGGGGAAAAGGAAGGAGAGAGGGAGGGAAGGAAGGAAGGACTGAAAGCCAGAACTGCTATTATTTTCAGGTCAAGTAAATCTCTACAGAGCAAATCCAAAGCAATCTACAAATAAACTATATAAAGGATTCATTTCTGCGCCTTTTACAGAGCAAAGGGAAGACCTGGCAGGGCTGTCCTACACGTGTGATAGGCCAGAAGAGTGAAGGCCCAAGAACGGCCACTTTCTTACTACTTAGGACCTGCGAAGCAGCGGAACTTGCTTTAACAGCTATCAAGACCCACTAGAAAGCTGCAGTAATTCAGATGATCTGGGGCTGACAAGGGGTATTTAACGGACAAGAGGAGCAAAAGAGAGGGCCACACATACACAGGAGTCCCCTATACAATAACGCTGGTACTGTCGGCCAACTGAAAAGGATAAAAATGGATTTCTACCTTGACATGAAAAAATGTATTTACTGCCAGGTCAAGTGAATAAAGGTAAAAATGAAAACTTTAAAACATAAGAAGAAAAACTTTAAAAAATATAAACTAAAATATGGAATTTTGAAAATGTACATATTTTTCATGAAGTAGCTGTTCTCCTAAGCCCAAGGAGTAAACAGATAAACTACAAACACTATACACAATCAGAAAAAGAATTCAAAAAAATTTTTAAATATTTTCGGTCTTTAAGATAAATATCCAATACAACAGTAGGTAAAATTAAAAATCCCAAACAAAACAAGCACTTAAAAAGATATACCAGGGCCAGGGATTTAGCTCAGTGGTGCCGCCATCTGCCTCTCAAGTGCAAGGTCCTGAGTTTGCAAAAGATATACCAAACAGCCAATAAACAGATGGAAAAGTATTCAGCTTCATTAATAATCTGATGAATGAAGCTGAGAGCACCATGTGATACCACCTCTTACTTTCAGATTTGTAACATTATTATCAAATATTGGCAGGGAAATAGACAGTGGACACTCACTGCCCAACAGAAGTATAAAAATACAGAAGACTCTCTGGTCATTACCCAGTTAGGCTGAAAACAGCCATCCTCTAAAACAGGTGCTTCTGCTTTACAGTCTCAGAGCACCACTGCTCAGTAAGTCACCGCTGGCAGTCTGTGGAATGATCCGTGTGCGCACTTCAGGTAGCTGGCATCCTTTTCCCCTGCCCACGCTATGACAGTGGTGCCTAACAATCACTGTAACAACGAAAAGCACTTCCCTAATTTCTAAATGCCCTTCATGGGGGCAACGCTAAATCCTGGTGACAACTATGGTCCCCAAGGACTGCACAGACATCCCGTACAAGCTCCTATCAGCCCTCCTCATCACCCTCCCAACCCCCACTGGAGATGATGCCCAGTGGTTAGAGTGGATAAATTACAGCGTGTATATACAGTGGAACGCTAACATGCAGCAATAAAAATGAATCGCCAAAAGTAACAAGTACTAAAAAATACATACAATGATTCCATTTTTTAAAAGTTTGAAATGTTCAAAACAAAATGACAATTACTCAGCAATACATATATGTATGTGATAAAACTATTTTTAGAACTATTTTAAAAGGCATAAATAATAAATTTCAGGACAGTGGTTTCCTCTGGAGAGAAAGGAAGGGTATACAACTGAGGAAACATACAAACAAAATTTTTGTTTAAGATTAGTAATGGATACACTGATTTATATATGTATGTATATATATATATATATATATATATATATTTTTTTTTTTTTTTTTTAGTTCTTGCTCTCAAAAAGTTTACTAGCCGGGGATAGGGGTGTGTGTGCGTGAGAGAGAGAGAGAGGTGGGGGAGGGCCTATGAGTAAAATGGTACTGATCAAAACAATCAAAACTGCAGCAAATTTAAGGAAAAATAAGGTAGTTGTCTATTCAAGGTAAAGGACAAAATTTGGTAAAGAAGTCACTTACTTACATCTTACAGACTTATGAGGAATTTCATACGCAGATTTGGGGGAAAAGAAAATTCCAGAGAAAAAGGAACACAAGAACAGAACAAAGGCCAGGGAACTGCAAGTATTTCTAACTTGAAGTATGTGGGAGGGGTGGGGAATGCCTAACTGGAGAGTTTAGTGTTTGACCCTGGAGGCAAAGCAATGGAAAGGTTGCAAACAGCAGATCTGATTTTAATACTGCTTTGGTGACAGGAGGGCCAATGGGCTGGGGGGGGGGGTGTGCAGTCTGCCGTGGGGCACTCAAAGAGAAATCGGGACAACCCAGATAAGAGAGGAGACCCGAGCAGTCAGATAGCAGAGCAGAGGACAAACGTCAGGTGCTGACAGTTAAACACAATAATGGCAAAATGAATGCAGTAAGTGGGAAAGAAAAACACCACTAAAATTGAGACAGTGGTGAAGAGGTACACAGGACTGAGGAAGGTGACACCAAAGTAAAAGATTCTAAAGAGGGGACGGGTCAGTAATGTGAAAGGAGAAAGCACGTGTGGGACAAAGGGAACAACCAGTCTCTTCCTAACCAACCGTGGGCAAGCCGCTGCCTGCCCAGCGGGCACTTTCAGGGGACAGGAGACCCTGCCTGAGGCAAGGCAGTGCTAAGAAGCGGGGTGCTCTTCTAGAGTGGCTGAGAGTCAAGCACTCAGAGGGAAGACCTGAACATGCTCCCAGGCTCCGTGAAAAGGATGGAAATACGGGAGAAGAAGGGGTGCAAAGCCCCAGAATACATAGAAGTGGATACCATCAAACAAGCAGTGAAACTGTAGAAAGCAGAAGCAGGAACCTTTCATATTGTGAGAAAAGCATTTGGGCACAAGACTGTTCATGTGAGAAATAGTTACTGCACACTGGCCAGATGCAGTTATTGTGCACAGCACTGCGGATGAAAGACACATAACTCAATCCCTGACTTCAAAGAACCCACAGCTCAGTGGGCAAAGGAGGATGCAGCCTGAGGTGAAAGGGTAGTCCAGCACGCAGCTAGAGGAAGGCAGGCGCAGACTGCGTGGCAGTGCCTGGCCTGCCGGGTGTCTCCTTCGTGAGATGCAAGGTGAGCTCACCTGCCAGGTGTTGGAGGGGCGGCAAGCGTCAAGACACGTCAGGCCAGGTGTGGGAAGCAGTGAGCACTCACCATAGCTGCCAGGTAATAAGTCACTTGTGTCCAAGATTTACTGTGGCCTAGTACTTCAAAGTGAGCCTACCATTTTAATTTTGCCAATGAAGCAACTGAGACCTAGAAGTTAAAATCTGAGAGGACTATCCTGAGATTGGAAGCTGCGTTTCTACAGTGTTTATGTTATAGTATGTTTATTGTGTTTTTACAGTAGCAAATAGTCACATAATTGAGTCTACCTTACTGTGCTTCTCAGTCCAAGAATGCACCCGATCCCGCATTTTAGGGTTACATGAATACAAAAGAAAAGGTTATAGCAGAAGAGTAAGGGAAACGGGGAGTAAAATAAATGCAGAAATGGGGGAGAAAGCAATTCAAGGAATTAACCACTCTAGGTCTTGGTCTTGGCTCAAGGAAACAAAGGCTAAGCAGCCTGTGGAGGGAGGAGGGAATGAAGGAAGCAAGAATTTCAGAATATACAGCAGTAGAAAGACAGTGAAATACCAAGTTGAGGCAGAGTAAGATTTTATAAATTTCATTAGTAGAAGACTTTAAAGTGATGTCAAGGGCCAGACTAAGCCATGAAACTGAGTTTAAGAAAAATGTCAGTCATACTGGATGAGGTCACACACTTCGTAAACAGTTAAGTTTAAACAAACCCAGTTACTGTCTCCAATTTCAACATTATTATTCCAAAGCTCCCATGTACCTCATAAGCCTTAATCTACATTCTGACTATATTTCTTTTCTAATCTCAGTTAACAAACTCAGTACCTCAGTTTACAAACTTAATTTAAGATTTTGGAGAAGATGGCTGTTTGTGTTTATGTGGGGAAGACGGCCATGGTCATGTTTGTCATCCAGTGTAGAGTTTGTGAATGAAAGCAAAATTTCGCCAAATGCTGTTTGCATCCTGAATTGTTTACAAACAGGCACATTGTGAACCGAGGTGTCACTGTAACTCCTTGCCTTGTTACACAGAGCCCATGTATCAGTTTAGTCTCTTCATCATCCTATCATGGCAGATGAGCAGTTTTCTAGTTGAGGACTCTTTTCATCTCTCCTTCTGAGGCAGCTTTCAATTTTCACTGCTATGCAGTATCTGCTACTACTTTAATTTGCTATCTGAAACCAACAAAATGTTTCCAAGAAAAACTAGGTGATAAACCCAGAAAGCTTAATTTTATACCTAATAATATGTCAGGGGTAAGAGTGTTTTTATTTGTTTTCTATACATTAAAGACTAGGGATTGAGGCAGGGCTCCTATATCTGACTAGACGAGATAACCCCCAAATTATTCAAGATATTGGTTCACTATGGTTCCAGTGAGTGTATTTCCAAAACCCCCCACTCAGGATTGAAATTTACTATCTCCTAAGCCAGTGGTGCAAACCTATGGGACACTTGTTACTTGTTTTTAAGACAAAAGATGTTAACGTATGAGTTGTTTTGTCTGTTTTTTGGTACCAGGGATTGAACTTGGGTCCTTGCACTTGCACAGCAGGCGGTGAAACCACTGAGCTAAATCCCCGGCCCTGAGTTGTTTTTTTTAAACTAGAGCCTCAGTATTCAGGTTGAACTGTGGTGTTGGCACTTTGCAATAAATATGTGGGTTTTGGGCTGCAGTTTGGGCACTGGTCCCTAAAAGGTTTGCCATCACTATCCTGAACCATTATATAAAAGGGTTTGGTTTCTTTTTTTTAACATGAAACACTCCTCCCTCATCCTTTGAGATTTATAGAAAATTTACAAGTACTTCTAGTATTCATTACCTCGTTTTTGGCTTCTTTTTTAGGATCATAATCACTATCATTCCCATCCATTGGGTGTGTTTCTTCCACATCATCATCACTACAAAAGAAAGATTGGTAAACTTTTTACTTTTATTCCAGTGCACCTATCAAACCATAATATTATTTCTAATAATTTTACTAAATATTCCTTAACAGAACAAGAAAAGTCTTTGAGAAGATGAGATCATAATTTAGATTACTGTAGTGTTTAGAAACACCTTTTGGGGCTTAAAGTATCATTTTAGCAAACATTTCTAGCTAAAAAAATACTTAATGGGAAAGAGATTTAGAAAAAAAAATCATTTGAGAAAGAAAACACAAACAATTTGAAATAATACTTATAATTTTAGTTTTTAGTTGAAAAGTAGAGTAATGATTTTATACTACCAGGCAATACAGTCACAGAAACAAGGACTTTAGTTACTAGGGTAAGTGCAGGAAGGACCCTTCCACGGAACAGGGTTTTTAATGTATTCTAAATATATGTACTGACTACATCAACACTAAAAGGAAACATGTGTAATTATACTTGGAAGAGAGCATTCTTTTGGTACCGAGGATCGAACTCAGGTCTTTGCGCTTTCGGGGCAGGTGGCAGAACCACTGAGCTAAATCCCCGGCCCCATGAAGAGCATTCTTAATATTAAGACTTTTGACCACTTGGCTTTTTCCTGTCAGAGTAGAGACATAAATGTTAAGAATAGAAAGAATTTCCAGTGTGTGGTGACAATTTTTGTGCCCTATAAAACATAAGCAACCCAATGCAATGTGCCTAACAGCGGGACTTAACAGATGCAGCCAACCTACCTGTCCCCCTGATTACGTCTACTGGCTAGTTTACGAGCCTGGCGATCCATTAAACTGGTCCTAGAGCGAGTTTTTTTCCAAGAATAGTAATATTTTACAAGGCTTGCAATTGTCTTATCTGGAAGCTTTAAAAAAATCGTGTTAACATTAGCAGGATTAATTCATTAAACTCTGACAAAATGAATAACATTACTCTTTGATAATAAGAACATAAATGGAAACTATTGGATAGGTACCTTTATGAACTATAAGAGCTAGAAAGTGCTGTGACGACAGTCACAGCACCCCACACACCAATGTCATTCCCATTTCTCAATTGGTATTACTATCTGGTCTAGGGAGAAGAAAAGGATGTCACAAACTAACTTAGTAACAGTGTCCCCAGAGGTCCCCAGCACAGCCATGTTAGTATTTACTATTTCTTTCCTTAAAGAGCTCCTCAATTCCCAGTCCCCATATACACTGGAATTTTGAGATATAATTCAGGTAACATAAAGTTCACCATGTAAGGTGTACAGTGCAGTGGCTTTTGGTATACTAAGGTGTACCGTCACGTCTATCTAATGCCGTAATATTGTCCTAACCTCAAAAAGAAACCCCATACCTATTAGCATCACTGGAAATTTCATACAAATAGAATCATACTGTATACCGTCTTTTGAATCTAGCTTCTTTCATTTAGCAAAATGTTCTCAAGAATAGCTAGTCTATTATTGTTTTTTAATCACTGTTTTAAATCTATTCTTAAGATGACAAATAATGCAAACAGACTTTAGCCACGAAATAAAGTCTTGAGGTATGAAAATAACTAATGATCATGCACTCATCTGTCACACTAGCAAATGAGACAAATTCCCTACCAAAAATGTTCTCTTCAATTATAGACGGTACCTAGAAGTATTTGTAAACATTACCTAAGTTTTATTTATTCCAGTTAAAATATTTTAATGCAGTAACTTCTCAGACTTACATTATTTTGATAAAATACTAAACATTTAAGAACTAGAAATACAGCACAGTGATTTCCCTTACCAATCAAAAAAACAGCAACACCTGAACAACACTGAAATAATACAGATTTTTAAAAAATGGGCTTTCATATCCAAAAACATGTAAATTAACCAAATCCTGAGGTCAAAATATAAAACATTTAAAAATAAAGTTGAAACTATGACTTTTTTTCTGAACAACAAAAATTTTTTTTTTGGTACTGAGGATCGAACTCAGGACCTTGTGCTTGTGAGGCAGGTGCTGGGTCACTGAGCTAAATCTCCAGCCCAAGAAACAACAAACATTTAATAACTATGCCATACATATTTTTGTCAAAATAAAAATGTCACCCCACTGTCATGGATGAATGATCATAGAAAATAGAACTGTATGCAAGCAAATATATCTATTTCAGTATAGTTTTTAAATTTAAGTCAAGTTGGAAAGCATTTTCCTATTTAATAATTGGGATATATTGAATAATATTGTAAGATATATTACAAAAGACTAAAATCACCATACCATTTGCTGAATCCTGTGAAAGCTCTTCCCGTGAAAACTAAAGGCTTGCTCAAATAGGACTTTATCTTCCACTGTCCACTCATCCGGAAAGGGAGTGAAATTAGGGAGATCAGCAAGGGACTTCTCAATGTTATGCTTATGCCAGAACAGCATGCCAAGTGCCTTTGAAGAGAAATCATTCCCCTTGGTCTTTAATGGACTTATGTTCCATTAAGTTCAACACAAAGTTCACAAAGTTCCACAAAGTTCAACATATTAGATAAAAATTTTAAGCCTATGACTTCAACTTAAGATAAAACTCAGTTCAGGATTTTTAATCAGGGCTGCTCAGATAGCGGACCTCATTTACTTATTTCTTTTAAATCAGGACCTCAGAACAGTCAATGTACATACATACCACATTGCTGCAGAATCTAGGAAAAACAGTGGGCTGGGGTGTGACTTTCATTTCTAAAGCAGACTTGTAGGTTCACGTCAAGACTTTTACTTATTAATTTGCCAATGTGTAGGGAAAAATACGCTAGAAGGAAAATACCCAGTAAATCAATACTTGAATGAAACTACCAGTTACAACACAAAACTAGAAACCCTCAGTTGGGATGTATCAGAGAAATAGCTAAGTTTTACTAACCTTTCAGAAGAATATTGCAGGCTAACGACTTTGAAGAAGTTAAGTGTACCATCACTGCTACTTTAACAATTTAATACATTACCACGTATGCTTTTAATTTTCATTATATATATATACATACCAGAAAGCATATAAGTAACTTTGATGACTTGATAACCAAGTCATAAGAAAGCCTGAAATGGTCAACTTCTGAAAATTCTGTAACTTTCCCCTTTACAATAAGTAGCCTTTTACCTTTACTATAAGGTTATTAAGTATCATTTAGGGGATAAACTTTTATTCTTTAAAAAGTGATATAGTATTTTTAAGTAGTGAGTTTGAAGGTAAATTTTGATGACAAACCTTTGCAATAAACATGAAAATGACCAAATATACAATTACATTGGAAAGGATTAGCTTTGTCTCAAATAAATATTAAAACAGAAATGCAAGGCTTAAAAACAAATAGTGAAAGGCTTCAAAATCTACAAAAAGTTAATTATGTGCGTGTGTGTGTGTATACACACAATATATAATATATATACCTCAATTTCAGAAAAATGGTGACTATAATGTTAGCTCTTGGTAACTCAAGATACAGCGATTTCACCTTTCTTCTCTAAAAACAAATTACCTATTTCACTATTAACTCTGATCAAGACTGAGATGACACTTAGTCAAAATGAGACTTGAGAATCTGTTTCAAAGCATACTGCAGTGGTGAGTGCCTGAGCTACCCAGACTGAGACAGAGGGTCGCCTGAGCCCAGTTCAAGGCCGGCCTGGGCAGCACAGAGAAACCTGTCTTTAAAAAGAAAAAAAAAGTTTCTCTACATACCTGTTCAACATTATAGCCATGTTTCTCCTTTGCAATTGCAATATATTCATCCACTGTAATAAAAATGTTAAGATAATTATCCTCATTTAATTTTCCCAGATCTACTTTTTTTTTTAAACATGGCAAAATAAAATACTTAATTATTCCAGGGATAAAGAAAAAACAAAAGAGCCAAAGTCATCTTCCATGAACTGTTACAAAAAGAGACATTCAAACAGGCTCAGAAGTTCCTCCAGTTGAACATGTTATTTAGTATGACATTGCTATGGTCACATATCATATACTTACTAAATCCAATGATATTATCATTATTTTTGTATGTAGAAAAAGACCAATCTCCAAGTAGACAATAAAACCTAATTATAGTGTAAAATACTAAAACAAATACTTCACTTTTCAATTATAGTCTTTATTATAATATTTAAGACCTTTTCTCATATTTAGAGTTTCTTCATTTTCCTATTAGAGTCTTTATTTGAAGTTATTTGGCTATTTGAGTCCCTTTCTCATATTTAGAGCTGGCCCAAAGCCTTGACCGTCTTGACAGTTGTATAAAAGATGATTTACACATCTACGATTTTGCCAGCCATACAGAATGACACACTTAAGTATGCTTCAGTATCCCTAAAATCTTCAGCTCTTCTTGTTGCTATACAAACAGTGCTTAAATATTCTATTTTTGTTTAACCTGTGTAATTAAGCCAATAAAACTATTCAGATAAGCAGTTTTAATAATGATATACTGGCAATTTAAAACTTCACTGCTAAGAAGTCTGGCACATTCAGAACTTAGTTTTATGTGAAGTCCACATAATAACTCCTTAGCCCTTTAAAATTATTTTAGACATATATAAAGTTAACTTTAAAAACGTATTTCTGAGAAGCAGTGGTTTAAAATTCTGACCCTGAAACAGGTGGCCTGTTGGGGCTTGGTTTTCTGCTTGTCTCCAGTTTACTCTGGTGCAGTAACTTGGTCTTCGTGTACCTTGGTGCATTCCTCCTAACGGGGTGATTAGGTGGCACCAGGATTCCTCTCAGGATCAAACGAATTAATATATATAAAGTGCTCAGAATAGCACCTGGCACATTTTAAGTACTTCTAACTACCTGCTACTACTATTTGGTCAGTCTAGTTTAGTACATGAGGATGCCATCATAACAATATGCTCTTAGAATAGCACCTATTTTCATGGATGTTATTAATCTCCCCAAATGTAAGCTTCTGATGCAGAAAATCCAAACAGCACATTTTGCTCAGGACCCACAGTACTTAATTGAACACATGACAGGACTAAATCTATGGTGATTAAATTTAACGACAGCCCCACAGATGAGAAAGGTAACTAGTACTACCTGACCAGTGCTTCTCAATCCTGGTTATGTATTAGAATCAGTGTAGGAGCTTCTTAAATGTAAGACACCCAGGCCTGGCATCTGAAGATTCAGACTTTATTTGTATGAGAGAGACCAGACACCAGTGCTTTTCAAAGACACCTCCCCAGATGATTCCAATATACATATAGCCAGGGCTGAAAGTGTTTGCTCAAGACCTTTACTGGACATTCCACATGGACACCATACTACCACTACATGTTAGCTTCCTGAATTGTGCTTTCTACCTTGCTAAAAAATGCACCATTGTGTAAAATACAACTAAAATACCAAAACTCAAAGGCTCCCAGATGCTCACTTTGTGAAAAAAACCTTTACCTGAGATAATGAGAACTGGACCAGAAACCCAACAGTCTCTTTTAGATTCTTGGTATGTGGTGCCAGGCCAAATGAACAATGTCATGTTTCTGTTAATGCCTCACGGGCATATAATTCCTCGATTACCTGCGAGACTCTAGCTAGTGTTCTAAAGCTCCTCAAGAAGGAGGATGATTGGGTATGCAGAAGCATAGTCAGTTTTCAAGTTTTAGTTTTCTTGCTACATCAATAAGCATTAGACTTACTATGCACATGATATACAAGACATCATTAATTTTCTTGAAACTAGACATCTTTAAGATGTTAGTAAATATTTTTAAAAGGCAAACTTATTTTATAGCTCCCAGAATGACTGTTCCACGTTGTGTTGTTGTTATTTAATAGATTCAATGGTCAATGGAGGGGTGGGGTTCTTAGCGTTGTTACCTGCACGTTTCCTATATCTGATATGCTGCAAAGGATCAGGTCCACTACATCACATTGACGTCTAAAGCCACACCATGATCCAAGAGGTGCACAGTCAATGATACCGCAGGTCTCCGGCCAGAAATGCACAGACATGACCTGATGGCTGCTGACGTCAGTCCTTTCTGCTTTCCTCGCTATAATGGCAGTGACAGTGGGCTCTGCAGTCTGAAGGCATCTCTTTACGGCTCCATAGACTAAGGAAAGCCTGTGTAGGAACCTCCGCCCCTGCTTGAGGGTTAAGCAGCAATGCCATCAGATCCTAGGTTGTTTTCATTCTTCATAGGCCTGACACAAACTGGAATCATTAACCCTCTATCTTTCAAAAGGAAAAAACATTCTAATGTAACAACCTCTACTAAAAAAAGAACATAAATTCTCTTCGTATGACAATCTAAAAAGACTCAAAAACAAAGATAAACTGCATATGGAATTGGTGACAGATCCTGTTGACCTTAGCATTTGATCTCAGAAAACTTACATTTGGGATCTGGGATACTGTGATAGGGAGACCACACGAGCATCCCTCCATTGTCCTTATCTGTGTACTTTGTAGCACCTGGGGGAAAAAAATCAATTACTTAGAACATGATGGATTTTATTTACACCCACATTAGCATACACAAAGTAAGATTTATTTATTTTAGTACAGTATCTGCATAGGATAAGAAAGTATAGAAAACAAAATGGAAAACAGATTTACATTAGAGTCGGCAAATATCCTACTTGGAAAGTTAAGGAAATTTCTGCACATGCTGCTGCTCCCCACTGTTAACAGTCTGTACCTAGATGCTGCACAGCATGAGGGTGTACAGCTCCCTGCTGTCAGGGATGAGTCTGTCAGGAGAGGCAGCTCAGCGGGTGGTGTGCCCTGGTGCCCCCTCCCAGCTCTGCCCTTCACCCTGGTGTCCTGGAGGCCTGCTCATGAGGTGAGCCTCTTTGCTCTGCCAGGCCCTTCCACCATGGTTTCCTGCCTTGGAGCTGACCAACTACAGAATGAAAAGCATGATCCAAAATACACCTTTCCTCTTTTAAGCTGTGGCTGTCAAGTACTGTGTCCCAGCAAGTGGCAGACAGAGCTAGGATTCAAATTCTGAGTCTGACCACTAATACTAAATACTGTTCATTTCCACAAACATCATCAAGAAGAAAAGTGACTAAGGCACCAACTTTAAAAAGACAAGACTTTCTTAAGTACGTATCTCTACCTCTTTTTTTTTTCCCCCTTTGGATAAAGGGTCTCACTATGTAGTTCAGACTGGCCTTGAACTCACTCTGTAGCCCAGGCTGGCCTCAAACTTGGGGTGATCCTCCTGCCTCAGCCTCCTGAGTCTGGGATTACAGGTGTGCTCCACATGCCTGGCTTTCCACTTCTTGATGGAGTTCAATATAGCCTTCTATATGTTTCTTAGGAATCGTGGTTAAAAATTTCGACTTTTTAAACTACAGAGAATACCTCATGTATTGTTTTGCCCTATATTTAAAAGGGCCAAGATTGTTGTAATTTTTAAATACTGGTGTCTACTTTTATTTAATCTGATTCCTCGATAAGCCTGTCAACTACTCCTTCTTAACTTCACTACACTTCATATTTATAAAAAAGTCAAAGATGTAAGTTAATAATTTCTTCTTAATGTAATCTGAAAGTATACATAAATATAAAAGCATATATCCCTTAATTTATTTGCAATCTATTACAACCTAGAAAGTCAGAAAATTCTCTAATAATTTAAATTAAGAACAAACAGAACAAATCAACACAGCTACCTCACAGCAAAGCATGTCTGTAAGCTCTGTCTTTTAACTACATGGCTTCTACCTAATTCTACCCACTTCTTAGCTGCAGGTTATTTAAAACTACCAACAAATTAGGCACTACTGCCACATGTTCTAAGATAACTTGTTTATGAATGTTGTAAGTGACCTGTGAGGTACTGATAGAATGGCCAGAATTCCAAAACTGTTCACATAAAACATTAATAAAATTTAGGCTAAACTGTTTATAAAGTTATAGGGAATCTGGAATAAAGAATATTCATTTATAGGGGTAAAGAAACTACTATTATAATATTCATATTGAAAAATTACCTATCAGGCAAAAATTTAAAATCATTCAATAATTTACTTTTGGAGAATCATATATTACTACTATATGTTCACATTTTAGTTGAAAAATCACAGTGTTAGTGAAATATGAAGCTAAAATTTTTTAAATGTCTGTTTTATGGTAAGAAAAAATTAAGGATGAAAAAAATAAAAGGAGAAACATCAAAGTATTAGAAAAACTGCAATTACAAAATAAATCTAAAAAAGTTTAGAATCTGAACAAATGCAAGTTAGAATCTGATTATCTAAAATTTATTCCATGAAAATAAACTTGGAGATGTCTTTTAAAAAGTCAGTATTAAAATATATGCATTTAATATTTAACTATGTTAAAAAATGCAAACTAGCCAACCTACTCAATGGAAATAAAACAGAAACCTTACCTAAACTGGTCAGAAGCTTCTACTTAATAAAACCATTATTTCCCATGAGTACTCAGCCGTCAGTCCTTTCACACGGAAGTATTTCTGTACAGTGGACAGTAAGGGCACTCAAATCTTACCTCATAGCATTCAGCATTCGACGAAATCTCAAGTCCTAACAGCAAGCATAATAATCAACATATTTCCTTGCACCTCATTCTTGTACTACAAAAAGTCTGAATTAAAATGTCTCATAAAATTCATTTTCTTAAACAAGTGTTAAACTTAAAAAAAAATCTCCATGAAGAATAATCAGTTACTGTCATTAGGGCCTGATTGACAAGCTGGCACCAGACCTGCAGGCTCCAACAGCACTTCCCACACGCGGTGTGGTGGAAGGCAGGCCTGCGCCAGGGCACAGGGTCTGACTATGTATTCAGGGTTTTGGCCCTGGACACTGGCATTTTCAATGTGTCAACCGGGCACAAGACAAGGCTGAGGTTGCAGAAATGAACCGTATTTTAGTGTCGTGGCTAAGAACGTGGATTGAGTCAGGCTACCAGAACTTGGACCTCAGCTCTGCCACTTTGGATAAATCTAGTTAATGAGTCTGGACCTCAGCTTTCATCTCTAAAAACAGGGATGATACCAGTACTTATTCTACAAAGTTGCTAAGAAATTACACAAGACATAAAAACACTAGAGGAGATTTTATTATTATTATTGTTACGCTTATTGAAGACAGTATTTTAAGTTCCCTTCTTTCTCCACAGTGGAAAACCTTGTTATCAAAATAAATGAATAAAATCTCATAGGGCTGTAACTCAAATGGTTGACATTCTCTCTCATCAATCCTTTAAAGATGAGACTGAATAGCTGAAACAACCTTTTTGTCTTCCTGATAATTCGGATTGGATTCCTCTCCTATAAAAGATTAGAAGGTAATTTGTACTATTAAAAATAAAGTATGCTGTAGGATGTTTTATATCCAATAAACTTATCCTGTCCTGGTATAAAAGTTGAAATGAACTTAAATACCTAAAGGAGATAGACCCAAAGTTTTTATCTATCACAACATTTAATATTATGCCTCAATACTGTCTAATATTCAGAAATAATACTGGGAACCAAATCTGATTCACTAACAGAATAACAAAGGCTTAGAAGTATTTATCTTCTGGACAGATCAAAAAACAAACCAAAACCTAGATGCAAGCTACTATAATTTTTAGACCTTTTTTTTTTTTTTTTTTTGTACCGGGGATTGAACTAGGGACCTTGCGCTTTCGAGGCAGGCACCGGAACCACTGAGCTAAATCCCCAGCCCTCCTAGACTTTTAACAATAAGGCAGTTATGGAAATAAGTGTTAAGAAATTTTTTAAAATTTTAAATAAAGCCTTTAAAAGTATAATCCCTTTGAAATCTTTTAAGTCTCTTTTGACTGCAGTTGGCAAAGTGCATTTATCAGACTACTGGGGACAACCAACTACTAAGAAACACAAACTTGGTCAATCAGGATTTCTACATCAACTGCAAATTTCAAAATAAGTATAAAAATAAAATCTCATAACTTTTCAGATTCTCTTTCAGGCATTAAAAGAACTTTAATGGAGATCATGGAGCACATATACTAAATAAAGAATGTAAAACACTGAAAATAAGATGCTCCAAACTTTAAAATGTCTATGTACATAACAGGCTCTAAATTATATACTTGATATAGCAACTTCAAATTGGGGTAAACTGACTTCTGCAGGGGGCACCACAGGAGTAAGTTTTAAGTGAACCAATTTTCAGACTTCCAACTGTCCTACATTCTGCTTCCCAAGACCGTCTGTCCGAGAACTCACAGGCAGTCTAAGCTATGAAGTAGTCTCCCCTTTATCTGGGGTATCACTTCCCTTGGTCAACTATGGCCCAAAACTTAAAATGGAAAATTCCAGAAATCAACCATTCATCTGTTTTAAACCACACACCCACCTGAGCAGCATCACATCCCCTGCCCAGCACACCCACGCTCTGCACGGTCACCTGGGAGTCACCCTGCTTAGGGGGTCACTTCAACGGCACCACAGGGCTGGTGCTCAGGCAATTCTTACTTAGAGGCCGACCCAAAGTGCAAGGACAGCGGGCTGATGACCAGGGACAGGCCCACAGTTCTTCCCAAGAGAAAGGGCCTGCTCCTGACTTCACAGGGGCTGCCTTGACCTGCGGAGGGCTCTGTCCCCGCAGATAGGGGTGGTCCATGCACACTCAGGCCACTTCTGCTGTCCCTCTTAACAAATGCCCTCTACCCCACCCCTTAAGCACTCTGCATCTCTTATCCCTCCCAAATCTTCCAAGAATCCACTGCTCATAAAATGGAAAACCTCCAGAATTCCAAAGTGTCAGCAAAGCTCTCCATTACTCAAGACACTGTAACTACTTTGGTTTTAACCAATTACCCATTAATTCAAGCAGGGTAATTTTAACACTCAGAAACATTACGGTCACAAGAACACATGAAGAAAAGCTAGGCCTTATTAAAAGGAGAAAGGTTGGGCAGGTGATCAATAAAACACCTTATGCACACAAATAATTATGGAAGTTAAAGTTCTGTGGAGAAAATGCATGGAAATAATTTCAAGGACAAAAGGAAGGCTGTAAACTTTCAGACTCTGAAAAGCAAATATTTTATGAAATAGATGCTACTGCATCACTATAATATTTATATTTAATCAGATGTATTTAAAATAATAAAACTTTATTTCAAAGTGTTAGTATTTTTAATACACCAGAGATTACATTCTTCAGTTCAACCCAATAGATGCCAACTTTAAAATAAGAGAATATTTTCTCAAAATTCTTTTATGGGTAAGCCAAACCCACTGCTTTGTATACATTAATTTTCAGCTGATCTTGTGATACAGCCAACATTATCCTCCTTTTACAAAGAAAAACGAAAGCCCAGGGATTTCGGGCAGTTCAGGCAAGGCAACTATGGCACACTAGCCTGCAGGCTAAGACCACCCCTCCCGGGGTCAGGCAGCCAGCAGGTGCTAACCCTTCAGGAAGACCTGGGAAACAATCTAGGTGACAACAAGCAGAAGTCCAGTTAGTAAGTTACACAAACGTCAGCAGCAATGACCCTTTCCCCAACACCCATCTCAGTTCTTCTCATCCGTTTCATAAACCTCTTTACACGCTCAATTGCTATCATAATCACTATCATCTCTTCCCATAAAAACACCCTCCATCAAAACATTCTCCTCCAATTTTTCTCCATTTCAGCACAATTATCTCAGCACTAAGGCATTCTTCTTCTAAGCCACTGGAAGGGCAGGGTGAGCAATCTCCAGAGAGGCGGACTGAGTGGTTCATGAGACCACCGTAAAATGGGAAAAGGAGAGAGCTCCTCCTCAGTTTCTAACACTGATCAGTATCTCTTTTCCTCTGTGACCTTTTCCAAGGTAGTATGTTTAAATTCTCACCTAATTATACTGGAATAATGAGAAATAAAAACTTCACAGCACACTACAACAGTCAGAAACAGAACAGCAAGGCGCACAAGTACAGCGCTTCCCTGCAGAAAGTGTCTAATAAACCGGGCAGGGTACACTCCTGTGAGCCCAGCACTCTGGAGGGCCAGGCTGGAGGGTTACAAATTCCGGCCCAGGGTCCGACAGGAGCTGTAGCTCCGTGAAAAGGCCCTGGGCTCAATGCCTAGCACCGGGTGGGGTGGGGATAATCTTCGTGCTCCGACTGGGCCTACCTAACAACTGAAACCCCACCTAAACTTAATTTCTAACTTGTCCATGGACCGAAGACTCTTAAACAGAAAATAAACAGGTGAATTTGAGTACGGTGATGTTTATCCTTATCCCAATAAAGAATATCAATTACCGTATATTTCTTTTATTTAAAAAGAGTAACTTTCAGTGAGGTTTTTCGTCTCCACAAATCTGTTTAGGTTCAGAATAAGCAAAATAAGGTTAAATTGGTTAATCCAAATAGATGTCATATAAAATCATCTAAATATTTTACTTTAATGAATCATTATTCAAGTTTTGAATTTTTTCCATGGTTTAGTTGATCATTAAATAAAAAAAGCTTAGTGGTCCCACGGCACGTGCAAGTCTGCCCCAGCCTGGCTCTTAGAAGAGCCTGGTCGACCTGCATCCAGTCGTCTAGGAAACAAATACCGACTCAAACTGACTTAATGGGGCCCAAAGAAAGGGGTGTTTATTAACCTGTGAAATAATTCTGACTGCTAAGTTCTGACTTGGAAATAACTTTATCGACAGCAAAGAAGTACTGAACTGGGTACCAATAAAGCTCCAAATCAAAAAGGTGTAAATACACTGAAAATCCTCCTCACAATGATGAAATTCAACCTTTCCTGAATAACTGCCGTATATGTCCAGTCATCTGATCCTGGCAAAAGCGCTACAAAGCAGTGTTCGTGGAAGGGCCGGGAAACCCGGGCTCAGAAGGCCGCTGACTTCTGAGAGCACAGAATCTAGAGCTGGAAGTGGGAAGCGAGTCCTAAAGCGAGAGCTCCTTCCCAGCGTCAGGCTGGACGCCCGGGCGGCAGGGCGACCTCCAGTGCCGCCTACCTGCCGACCACCGCCAGGGAAGGCCAGGGCCTCAGTGCCTGGGACCCGCGAGCCCGGCCGCCACGCCGCCGCCCTCGAATAGCGCCGCGTCTCGCCTCACCGGCGGAGGGCCAGGCAGACGGCCTGTAAACGGCGCCTCGCACTGCCCGGAGGGGAAGCCAGCCCTGCCTGAGCCTGCTCGCGCCCGAGCGGGGGGCTCCCGGGACGCGCCCGGCCCGCACCCCGCACCCCGCGACCCCGAGCCCCGCACCCCGAGCCCCGAGCGCGGCGCCGGGATGCAGGCGGCGGGCGGGCGGCGGGGCCGGGCGGGGCGGGGCGGGGAGCGGCGCTGCGGAACTCTCGCCCAATCGGCGCGGCTGCGGCCCCGTGACCGCCGGAGCCCAGCTCAAAGTCGACAAGGCGCCGGGCCGGGCCGGGCCGGGCCGGGCGGCGGGGCCGCGGGCTGGCTGCACGGGGGAAAATGTCTCCCTGGCGCGGGGGCCCGGCCCGGCCCCGCCCCGCCCGGCCCGGCCCGGCCCGGCCCGCCGCGGGAGGACAGCGGGGCGCGACAGCTGCGCTTCGCCCCGGGAAACAGAGCGCGCCCGAGGCCACGCGCCCGGCCCACCGCGGCCGCCCAAGCCCGGCCCGGACGCCGCACTGGGCGGCTGTGTATCTACCTGGGTCGAATTCGGGGATCCGGGCTTGGTACTCGGCGCCGACTCTCATGCCCACATCTGCAGCGCGGGGCCGAAAAATAAAGAGAACGGGAGACTTAATGAGCGGGGCGGCGCGGGAGACGCGGACTCCGGGCGGGGGGCGAGCGAGCGCGCGCGGCGGGGGCGGGGCGGGCAGGGGTCGCCGTACGCCGCTCCGCTCCGCTCCGCTCCGGAGTTCGCGGCCACCGCGGCGCGGGTCCGAGGGCGGGCGAGGGAGGGGCGCGGGCGGTCGGTACCACCGTGCTCGTCGTCGCTGCTGCAGCCGCTCTCGGGCTCCGAGGAGTGCAGCCCGCCGTTGGTGGACGAGGCGCCGCCGCCGGCCGAGCGGTTCTTCCCGAGGAACTCGGGCCCTTTCTCCATCATGCCGGGCATGGCGGGAGGGGAGGGCGCGGGGCGCGGGGCGCGGGGCGGCGGCCAGCGCGGGCGGGAGGAGGGGGAGGAGGGGGAGGAGGAGCAGGAGGAGCAGGAGCAGCAGGATGAGGAGGAGCAGCACTAGCGCGGAGCCGCCATGGCCGCCTGCTCCGGCCGCAGCGCAGTCGCCTCACGACGGCCCTCCCGCCCCGCCCTCCCGCCGCCGCGGGTATCCCTCCGCCCGGGGAGGGCCCGGCCTGGCCCAGCGCTCCGAGGCCGCCGCCGCCGCCCCGCCCGAGCTCGCCGAGGCCGCCGCGGGGGCGCGCCCGCCGCCCCGCGTCCTTGCCGGGGGCGCGCCGAGCGGCGGCCGGCGGGCGGACTCTTTGCCCTCTCGGGGCGGAAGGAGCGCGGCCGAGGGGGCAGCGGCTGCCGGCTCCGCGGCCTCGGCCCGCGCCCGGTCCCCGCCGCGCTCGCGGGCCCGGCCTCCGGCACTGGCGGGCGGACGGGCTGGGGCCGGGGCCGGGGCGGCTGAGCGCGCGCGGCTCTGCCTCCAGCCCCCTTCCGCCTCGCCACCCGCTTTGCTCTTTGCGCCTGCGGTAGTGAGTGGGAGAGGGGACGCGGGCGGGCCCTGCCGGCCGGCGCTGCCCTGCGGCCGCAGTTGCGGGCGGGTCGCGGGAGGGCTTCCGGGCCGCGCTGCACTGGCGGCCACTCCCGACGCTCGGTCGCGCCTCCCTGGCAGGTGTGTGCCGGGAGTGAAAAAGGTTACTCTGCAAGAATTCTGTTACAGATGAGCGCAGAGTGGGTAAAACCAGAACCGAGCCTCTCTGGCCAGTGCAGGCCTTTGATGAAGTAACAGCCCAACTCAAGAACAGCTAGGAAACCCTGGGAAGCAGGTGTCTGGCTGGCCCCGACGAAAGGAGGAAGCACCGCGCCAGGGTAGAGGAACTCTGGGTCTTGGTATTGCAGAGCGTCGCATCTTTCTGCCAAAGCCTGGCAATTCCATTAAATATTTGAATCACAACTAAATTTTTTATTCTGTTCCTTTCTCGACAAATACAATTTTGAATAGTATTTCAATTCCCAGTATAGTTTTTCTACAAGGAGAGAGGGCCTGGGCAAATGAATAGCCCTTCCCTTGGCGTTTTCATTGTAAACGAAAGCATTGTTATTTGGGGTTTCATACAGGAGCTTCTAGTGAGCGTGACTCAGCTCCTCTGGCCTTGGTACCGCAAAAGTCAGACCCTGAATGTGGGAATTCACCAAGATAAATGCCACTCCCAGGGATCTTACTAGCCCGCTTTTTGTCACCCCAACTGCCATGCTTCCGAGGTTACTTTTCTACAGAAAGGGATCTGCAGGCAGATCAGGAGCCAAAACGTTGAATATTAGGGGACCCTTGCGACATGATTTCTTATTTATTAGTAAAACCTTTAAAGTGAAAAGGTTCTACTGGAGTACAACAAAGAGGGCCACCTGAGAGGACCACATCCTCTGGGGGGAGCAAACCTAGGGTGCAGGTGTCCAGCATATTTGAAAGAATTTTGCCCCTGAAGAGAAAGAACGCACCTGAAGCTGGCTTGGTTCTGAAAAATAACTAGGCCTTAGAATGGTTTCCCAACAGTTGGTTAGCAAGGACACTATAGAAAGAAATCAGTTCTAGGGAAGAAATGTTGGGACTGCCGTTCTTTAAGGAGTTAGAGGAGGAATAGCTACTGGGCAAGGGAGAAGACACCTTGAAGAATGGACCACTGGACCAGGTCCAGTGATGCAGAGTTTGACGGGGGATTTTTTTCCTGTATTTTAATTTTTTTTCTATTTTCATAATACTTTAACTTTGGAACAGAAATATTTTTTCATAGTTCCAAAGTCACAATAAATGAGGATATAGTTTTTTATTGTACTGAGATCTTAGCAATTGCAGGGGGAAAAACAAGGATTGGAAAGGTATACATTAGTTATTCGGAAAAACCATGATAGCTTATCATTTTATACATAAAGTACACACCATTGGTTTTAATAGATGAATTTAGCGTGTTATGTGATGTATATAAAAATCAAATGTATTTTTATATACTAGCATTAACCAGTTAGAAAATGATTTTATTAAAGTGATACTGTATACAAACACATTAAAAATACCATAAATCGGGCCGGGGATTTAGCTCAGTGGTGCTGCCGCCTGCCTTGCAAGCTCAAGGTCCCGAGTTCAATCCCCTGTACCAAAAAAAAAGCAAAAAAAAAAAAACCCCAACCAAAAATACTATGTATCTACTGTGTTAGTTTCCTTCGGCTGCTGTAACAAATACCACAAACTTTCACAGTGCCACTGACCTGTGGTCTATAGTCCAGGGGACAAGGGCTGTCCTCCCTCCAGAGGCTCTGGACCGATCTGCTCCTTACCGTTTTCCACTTCCTGGAATTTCATTCCAACCTGTTTCAGTCTTCTTGTTGCCTTTTCTCTGTGTCTTGCATTTTCCTCTACCTCCTCATATAAGAACAGTATGATGGCGTGTTAGGCCTGCCTGGATAATCTAGGATCATTTGCTCACACCAGAATCCTTATGTCTGCAAAGACCGTTTTTCCAAATCAGGAACATTTACAGGTTCCAGGGATTAAGACCTGATATCTTTGGGGCTGTGACTTAGTACAGTATACCATAGTTTGGAATAAATCTCATGAAAGATATGTAAGAATTCTGTGTTGATAATTATATTACTGACAAAAATTAGGGAAGAGGCAAATGAGTGAATATACTATTCTTGTGGATTGGAAAGATCAATATAAATGTGTCAGTTCTACCCACATTAACCTATAGTTTGTCTAATCTCAGAATCCTGCAGGTTGTATGGATGTATAAATTGACCAGCTGACTCAAATTAATGTGGAAATTTAAAAGGCCAAGAACAACCAAGACAATCTGGAAAAAGGACAAAATTGCAGAATTTATCCTGTCTGATGTTAATAGTTAAAATACTATAAAATTAATTTAGTATAATAGTGATAAAAGATAGAAAAAGGCCAATGTAACTGAATAGAGTTTCCAACCAGATGTTTCTGGGAATATTTAAGCAAAGGTGGCACTAGTAATGTGGAGAAAAATGGACATTTCAATAAATGGTTCTGTTAAATATCCCTGTGGGGAGGGATCCTTAATGCTTACTCATACAAAAAAAAAAATTCTAGATAGATTGTAGACCTAAATGTGAAAAATAAAACTGATTTTATACTTTTGGTAGTCAAACATTTCATAACAAAAATGCAATATTTGTTTTAAAAAAACCAGCATTCCACATCCAAAAAATAGTGTGAGAAAGGCAAAGAACCTTGAATGAAGCTGTCATGCCAGCTGGATGTGTAACTAAGACCAGGGCTGAGAGAGATTGGTAGTATTGGTGTGATTGTACATAACCCTAACGGAATATTTCAGACTGGCTAATTTACACAGAGTGGGTTTCTTTCTTACTGTTCAAGAAGCTGAGAAGGTCAAGAGGAAGGTACCAGCGGGCTCAGGGTCTGCTCGTAGTTCTTTTCATAAATGGTGACTTGGTACTACGTCCTCATAACTCACGGGACAGGATAGCTCCCTTCACTTCTTTCCTACGGGCATTAATCCCACCCCTGAGAGCAGAACCTCAAGACTCAAGACCTCACCTCAACACTATCACACGGGCATTAGCATGTACCATGTGAAATCATAGTAAAACTTAATAGATCACACAGAAGGAACATGTAATATTAAAAGCAGCATTGAAGAACCAAAACAGGAAACGAAATCCATACAAGCAGGCTTCAGGTATAGCTCTGTGATAGACCACTTGTCTGACATACTTGAGGCTCTGAGTTTAATCCTTAGCACTGCAAAAGCAAAAGACAGAACAAGAAAAAAAAAGATAAAAGAAAAAATAGAGAAATTGAGAGAACCAGGAGAGTGTGGTTCACTATAACCCTGAGAAGAGAGAGGTACAAGGAATGGGACCACCAGGGCAAGACAGGAGCACAGTAAGGTGAGGCTCCAGGGCTCACCCAGGTAAAAGGCCATGAGTGCTCCCGGGGAGGGCAACTTTACTGAGATTGATGTGCTGAACAGCTTAACTGCAGCATACTGAGGCATAGAGAAGTATGGAAATGGGAATGAAGGGTATGATGCCATTGCAGAAAAGTATTCATGTGGATAATACAAGAAAAAAATAAGTACACTTAGTGTCTTGAAGGAAAGTAACTATAGAATTCAGCCATTGTGTGTGTGTGTGTGTGTGTGTGTGTGTAACATTTTAAAAGTTGAAGTGCCTAATGCTGTTATTTCCCTTCAGATGAATGTTTGAAGCTGCAACCTTATGCTAAGGAAAAGAATAAAAAGCTTACCTTAAAGAGTAAAGGCTATCCGTGCTATAATCCCATACTCTGGGAGGCTGAGGCAGGAGGGTCAAAAATCTGAGCCCAGGCCGGGTAAATTTAAAAGACCTCACCTCTAAATAAAAATAAAAAGGGCTCAGTGAAAAGGCCCTGAGTTTAGGCCCAAGTACTAAGGGAGAAACAAGATGCTTACTAAGTTCTAAATTAAGCTTTTAAGCATTTTGTCTATAATAAAATTAATGTTAAAACATTATCTACTTATGCCAATATAGAATAATCTTGAAGATATTTTAAATGAAAAAGTCTTTGTGCAGATAGTAATATACTACTCACATATATATTTATATTCATATATCCTTTCTAAACACACATGCACACACATACACTCACACGCACACGCCACCTCTGGGGAGGAGGCATACAAGGCTAGGATGGAAGGGGGACTCTGTTTTCTTTGTACTTCTTTGAAGAGTTGGAGTCATTTTCCCATGTGTTTGTATTACTGTTTCGAG
Organism: Heterocephalus glaber; assembly: GCF_053883595.1. NCBI lineage: Eukaryota > Metazoa > Chordata > Mammalia > Rodentia > Bathyergidae > Heterocephalus > Heterocephalus glaber. The sequence goes on along the minus strand of NW_028258372.1, from coordinate 46,004,105 downwards.
GAAATAAATGATTAAAGAACCAACTACTACATAAAGCACAGGTAATTATGGTTTAAGTTACAAAATAGTATTGAAATAATGTAAAAGTGGAGTTAAAACTAATAGGAGCTGGAACATAGAATGGAAGAGGAAGGATGGCTGGTGGGGAGCTGATCAGACCCCTCAGACACCTGTAGGGAGGACGACAGGGAACAAAAGGGAGATAGAGACAAAATTCCAGGTGCAAAGAGGGACAGGGAAGAATCTGCCTCTGGTGGACAGGCCCCACAAACTCCGTGGTGGACCTACTTTTCTTAGCAAGAAGCACAGGAGGGAGTAGTGTACTTTTCCAGGAACAGGGACTACAGGAAGATTAGGCTAGTGAAATAGGGAACAAGTTAAGGGCCTTGCCATACCTGGACACCCACATTTTGTATTGTCCTCAACAGATGCTTTCTTGCCTCAGGAGCACTGTGATTTCTCCAGGAAGTCTGTAACCTTTTGCATACTTCTCTAACTGAGGCAAGTCAACAACTGGCCTGGGCACTGCAGGGCCTGTAGCCTGGCCTTCACCAATCTATACAAACCATGGCTGGTCCCTAACAGATGGCAAAGAGATGGGTGTCAGTCTTCATTTCACAGAATAAAAAATGAGGCAAAAACTGGGGACTAATCATTGATTCATCGACTGTTCTAAGTACACAGGAATGACAACAGAAATCCTGTTTTAGTCATTGTATCGAGGCTCCTAGTGATTTTTTTTGTAACACTAATTTTGTTAATGAGTGTATTGATTTCTGCTTGATTCTTCATTATTACTTTAGAAGTGCCAGTGTTAGAATAAGGCCCAAAAGCAGCTTTGCCATTTAGTGTGGCCAGGAGACTGCCCAGCTTGGGCCAGCTCACAGTGGGCTCACCCAGTGATGGCAGCCCACATATTTTTATCACAATGTATCAGTCAGATACAGTCTCTCTTACAGGAGAGGCCGGTTTCATGCAAGATATACAAATACATAAGAATTCACAAGATTGGCTTACGGGGTGGGAGAGTGCCGCAGGACCGTGTGCTGGAGAGCCGAAGGATCCAGTTGAGGGCCTGGAGCTCAGTGCAGTGCCCTGTGCACATTGATAGCAGGACGCTGAAGGGTCTGCGCTGGAAGCCAGACGACAACATCCAATCTGAAGGCAAACACTGAGTTCCTCAAAGAAAGAGAAGTGAGCTAGTCTTCTTAGTTTCACCCTTTTTCAAAATTAAGTTTTTTGGCACATTTTAGGTATACGTTATGATGGCATTCATCACTGGGAATTTGTGCCTGTACATGATAGATCTTAGTTCTTGTTTTTCCCCATTCCCCTTCCCTCCCTTAAAACGGAAAGAAAACTTTCATTTCCCTTTTATACCATGCAGGTGACAAGCCACCCCAGGGTGGCTCTTCTGCCTTCAGTAATTCCCTCAGCCACACCCAGAACTGCTCTCCTTCAATTTAGTTGGGTGTTTCTAACTCAAGCCCACACAGTCAGTTATGGCACATAGGGAGGAGCTTTGTATGTTAATTTCTATTTTTTCAATTTTTTTCTTTTTTAGAGCCACTAACCACATGGTGGAGAAATCATGTAATCTTAGAAGCTGAAAGAAATTCACAGAAGTCTGGAAGAACTTCCTCTCCCTTTACCTCCTGGAACAGTCACCATGTCTAAAACTAGTGTTAACAATCTCTGTCTACACAGACACAGGGGTAGGTAACTATCATCTAGTAGACCATTTCATTTCCTAAGATGTCCAAGTCATAGAAAATATATTCTTAAATTCTATAATCATTTTAATGTGTACATGATGATACATATTCACAAAATTTATACAGCTTATGCCATACCAAAACTGGCACATTACATACATACAGCACTTTAGCAGTTGCCTGAAATGTTAAGAAAATTCTTATAAAAGGATGAGGTTCTGTTACACATAATCTGTGCTGAAGTCATAAGCATCATCATCTTTAGTCTTTTCATCCAAGATAATAAAAGATCTTGTAGATGGTTCGCCTGAGATAGATTCCTCTGGCAGTGCCTCACTCGTGTCTTCTACAGGGGACTTGTCTGAGATCCTTTCCTTATCTTTGCTGTCCTCTCTTTTCTCCTGTTTCCTGTGGAAAATATCTTTTTTTTAAAACTCAAAGTTCAGCTACATATAAGAGCAACCCCAAATAGCAGTGTTTTAAAATGACTGTTTCTTTTCATGTAGGAGATACTCAGAAACAGACGGTTCTGGGCTGAGATCGAAGCTGCAGGGAGCTGGTCCAGGACACAGGCTGCCCTCATCTTACCCTGGATGGCTGCTAGGCTGTAACCTCTGCTCCCGTGACCCAGGGTGGCTGGGTGGCCAGGGGCACCAGTCATGACCGAGCTCCTTGCACCAGGACTGCAGAAGGAGGCAGAGGTGCAGCCTCCTTGAAGACTTTCCAGGATGCCACACACCATGTGCTGACACAGCCATGTCCCAAACTGGGACACAAAGTGCCCACTAAAAACTAGAATCCTTCTGCTAAGGACAAAGGAGTAGATGAGGACTGAGAAATCGCTATCAGCTTCTGTCACACTAGCTCAGTAAATATTTGGAAATGGCAATCGTGTCCCACTTAAACTCAGAAATGAAACGTCATTATTCTCAGTGACAAATCTTCATTGATATTGTTTTCAATTTGTAATTGAACTCTGAGATCTGACTGGTACAAAATGAAAATGTTGGCCTCTTTTCTTTGAATATTTTTATTAGTCCACCCCAAAATTAGTTTTCTTGGCAATAGCTGCACATGGTTGCTAAGTTTGGGGTGAACTGTACACTGAAGGTACTTTTATGTCTGGTGTTTAACATAGGTCTCCCTGCTTACACTCCCACAGGCTTTTATTTTCCTTTTTCAATTTCCTCTTCTTGAGTATAAATGTATTGTTATTTATACTTGTTCTAGCTTATCTGAACCTTGTGGAGGCTTTTCAAAGTCTAACTTTATTACCCAACACATTGTGTGTCTCACCCATGGACATTTACACCTGTAATAAACTAAATTTCTATTTAGGGTGGGAAGGGTCTTAATTTATATCCTCACCATTAGGTACGATGTCTAGTACATAGTAGGTTTTCAATGTGTGTTTAATGAATGAATGTTGCAGTTAGAAATAAACTTTCCAGAAAGAAAAATAATTTTAAATTTTGGAATTAGTTATAACAGGAAATTATGAAGTCTGTCTTTTAAAATAATACAGACATCTCTCTGGGAGAATTATATTTGAGGAGTCATACAGTCTTCTAAATGGATGATTTAACAGTTTGGCTAGATTTCTTCTTGGTATATGATTTTGTAGTGATTTATTTGGCTAAATAAAAGGACTAGACAGTGAAAAGTTTAAAGTTTATATCTTAGCTATGCCCAGATACTCTGTATCCTTTACTAACTCACTCTTTTCCTTCAGTTTCACAAAATATAAAATAGAATTCACAATTTTCCCATTTAAAAAGATTTTTAAAGAATATATTCCCTAAAAATAAGTCTACTGGAAGCTCTAGGATCCAAATTATGAGGTGACCTGAGGATTTGGAGAGAAGATTAGATGTCTCAAGCACTAGAGTAGAAACAAAGTAATATTACATTTATGTGTGGAAATAAATCCATAAAATAAAGTGTTTCAGAATGTGTGCTAATGAGATTAGGGCTCCTAAAATACTTTCTTGGAGACAGGAGATAGAAATCTAAATATAATGTGTGTAGAATAATTTATAAGTCTGATTCATAGACATTAATGACAAAAACACATCTCCTGGCACATAGTACGTATTCAGGTGTTAATTAGTATTAAATGTAGAGATTAGAAGTGGAATCAGAGCTTCTCTAGAAGTGACCAAGGAGGTGCCATCCTGAATCTACACAATGATCTCCTTTTAGGTAGTGATGTTCCTGGAGATGATAGTGCAAAGAAACAAGTTCTTCAGATGTAAGCAAGATTTTTTAAAAAATTGACTGTTGGCCAGACATGGCGACACATGCCTGACATCCCAGCTCCTAGGCAGGCTAACGCAGGAGGGTCCTACAAATTCAAGACCAGCCTGGGCAATCTGGCAAGACTTTGGCTCAAAAGCAAGACAAGCAAGCCTATAATCCCAGCTGAGGCAACTCAGAGACTTAGTGAGACCCTGCCTCAAAGAAATTAAAAAGGGCTAGGGATGTAACTCAGTGTGAAGGCTCTGAGTTCAAACCCCATTACTGGGCAATTTTTTTTTTTTAATTAAAAACCAAACCCGTTGCCCACTGTGCTGGTGGCCTGGAATGGACTCATTAGCTACAGCCCGGTCGTACTCCATTACTCTTGGTTATCAGGACAACATGATTCTATTTGGCATAGGCCAGATTTGTGGCTTGAAATACATGCCAGGTCCTCCTGCTCTGATGCTGGTGTCATTCCCGGAGGAGGAGGAGGGCGGAGACTGTCCTCTTACTGTTCCGAATGGCTGCAGTCTTCATTCTGTTGGTTGCCACTGCTTCCCTGCTGAGCACTCACCCGGTGTCACTGACCCAGGCACGGCGTGTTTAATGCTGCTCAGAAGCCCGACTGCATCCTCCTGTGGGACAGCCTGCTCAGCCTTCACCTGCTCCGTCCCTTGGTCCTTACTTGGCGTCTCCTCCCACAGCCCCAACTACTGTGGCCTCTCGCCCAGAGGGTGGTCCTCCTGGATGGAGTACCAAAACCGGAAAATAGAAAGCTAATGGGAGTCACTAATGGAGTTATGAGAAATGATGACTTCAGAGCCATGAATTGCATTTTGGAAATTAAGCCTTTTAATCGTAAGATACTTGAAACCTCCCTGAAGCACCCAGTACTGCTTAGACTGAGATGCAATAGTATTAAGTGGTGTAGGACAGTATGAGTTTAAATTGTGGGGGGAAATTCTTACTTTTGCTTACAAAATTAATTTTCATATACTCTTTTTTTTGTTTTTTTTTTTTAAATTGTGGGTTTATTAAAAAGAGGCCAGCAAGTGACCTTACAGAGCACTGTTCCCTGTCCTCTCAGTGCTGAAACTTCGGCAGCTACAGTGGCCTCGTTCTGTATTTAAAGCAGTCGGCGAACCAGGAGAGAATACTGTACACATGAAATACCTACTGGATCCTGATCAGTTAAGAGCACCAAGTGACCTGAGATTTGCCATGAAGTTTGGTAAAATACCATGACAAAACTCTTTTAATGAAGCAAGATGATTTCATATGCCATAGTCCCCTGAGAAGTCCAGGAGTGCCAGGTCCCTGGTCTCCTCTAGAAGCGCGTGCAGGCTCCGGCCCTTCGTCTGGCGGTACTCTTGATACTCCTCCCGGATGGCATCCACCTGCCCTTCCTGGGCCAGCTGGGCCTCCTCCGTGCACCTGGTGACGTCCCTCACCAACTCACTCTTCAGCACGAGCAGGCTCAGGTGGGACAGCTCTGCGCTCTGTACCCTGTAAGGTTTGCTGCTGATGATCTCAAGTCCGATTGTGTCTGCATGGCAGCGTGAGGCCTGCACGGATATCCTGACCGCGACATGGTCGAACAGGTGGAGTGTGAGCGACTCCCCTCCCGTCGTGGTGGAGGTGATTTTGTCCTGAAATCGCTGTAGGGACCCTGTTTTCCATTACAAGCGGCTGTCAGGGCCACAGCACATCACTAAACCATCTTTATTTTTTAGATAAGCAGCATCGTTAATACCAAACCTTGGTATAAAAACAAGCACACCGTTTGTCCTAATTGAGTAAATAACTCCGTCAGATATGCAGCGCTCCTCGGTGTCAGGGTCTTTGTCTTTAAAGTACATGCACTGGAAGAGCTCAGTAGACTGCTTCTGAGAATGCTGTGCTGCTCGGTTTCTGTTGTTGATACGTCTGCACAATTCCTCAAGATCTTTGTTGCTTAATAAATTTTAATTTCCATTTTCTTATCTTTTGAAATGGCTGCCATTAACGGTCGGTGTACTACAATATCCGAGTATCTTCTTATTGGAGAAGTAAAGTGGGTGTATTTATCTAACGCAAGACTGTAACGATGGAACTCTTTCTCTGCGCAGGACCCAGTAGAGAAATAGAGCGCGTTGGACACGGCCTGGGTAGCCACGGAGCGCAGCAGCTGGTTCACGATGGGGTCGCTGGGCTCCTCTGCCTTATCCAGAGAATCAGCCAGGGTCTTACTGGAGTGGGTGTCGACGCAGAAGCCCTTGGCCCTGGCGCACTCGCAGAGCTCCGCGAAGAACTCCTGGTGGGGCGGCGGGTGCTGGCGCAGCAGGGCCTGGTGGGGGAAGCTCTCCCAGATCTTCCGGGCCACCCAAGTGCTTGGGCAGGATCATGCACTCGGCCACCGTCTCGTGCGCCTCCAGGGGCTGCTTGGGGATGAGGTCGTGGATGTTCTTTTTATCATCGAGCTGGACTCGAATCTCCACGCCTTCCAGCTCCAGGGCCCCCGCAGCGGTCGCGCCTTGCCCGGACATGGCGAGCGCTGTCTGCCAGCTTCCCGATGGCCCACGCCAACTCCTCCAGCCTGGCTTATCTGCCCTTCTCATCCGAGTTTTTGAATTCTGGGATCTCATCAGCGATGCCAAAGTTTCCGTGCAGGAGCTCCTGAGCCGCTTCGTAGAACAGTTTGTAAACTGAGCGAATAATGGTTCTGCCGTACCACACCTTCTTAATTTCCTAAGAGGCTTTATCCAGTTCTCACGTGACGCTCACAGCATACCTGTCGATGCCTCCCAGGAGGGAACAAAGGTCAGCACTGAGGACAGAGGGCAGCATGTCATAGCGCCGATCTGCTACGTAATAAGTGGTGGCCCTGCGAACGACATAGATGCGTGGCTGATCTTCAACAGCGAGAGGGAGAACCTCTGGCAGCCGGGCAGCAGGGAGGGAATGGCCAGGACCCCAAACGGGCTCCCCAGGGCCACCACTCTCCAGCAAGGGCAGCTGACGGCATAATGCTTAATATACTCTTTAAGCTAGAAATTCTGCAAGGAGATGGGTTATAAGTAGAATTAATATATGCCAACGTGAAGATCAGAGCTTGGTACTATTTACAAGTACTATTAGGTTAGTTAACTTGCCTCTTAGGCTGGAATATGCGAAACTTTTTGGTCATAATTTGAGAGAAGCAAAGAATTTATTGCCAGGTAGTACGATGGCTCAGGGAATCAAAACGCTGCAGGATGCAGTCAGTTTCAAGGACCTTGGGGTCTAAAGTAGGGTTTGCTGCCATCAAGTTGCTGGCTGCCTCCTCAGCCCTCTCCTGCAGCCCAGCCCCTTTCTACCTCACAGCTCCGTCATCCTTCTGCGCACCTGCTTCTCCACGTCAGGCAGCAACTCCCTTTAGCTTCATTGCACACGGAGAAGCAAAGCAGAAACATGAAGCTTTTCTAGACTAGCTGCTCTCAAACCTTCTGTAACTGCAATGCACATTATGCTGCCAAGCCGGTGTGGACATGCAGAACGAAGCATGCCTCAGCCAGCTCTTTCTATGTAATGAAACAGAACACCTCATGGACAGTCCAGAATAAGGGTCTGTTTCTCTCCATTGCTGTGGGCTAATGGGGGCTGCTGAGCCGTGGCTGCACTCCGCGGGTGGCACCCTGGTCCTGGTGGGCTTGCTCATGTGCCTGTGGGTGCCAGGTCGCTGGCTGACAGGCTGAGCCTGGCTGGGTGGCTTGGTCTCAGTGGCTCGACTCCACCTATCTCTCCTGTTACTGACGTCTGCTAGCTTGCCTGAGCATGAGTAAGCACAGGGCACAAATATCTCTCAAGCCTTCGATAGCATGACATCTGCTAACATCCCATCCGTTATATGGTCATCTGGCAAGTCCAAAGTCAGGGGAGAAAAGGATTCTCCACCTGTGGAGGTGAAGAGAGTGAATACTTCTAAATAATCTGATCTATCAAAATATATAAATATAGCTAAGTCAGAAGTTCCAGTCTCCAGGACTGCAAAAAACATTTTCCCTAAAACAATTCTTACCAAGAAGTTTGTGATACAAGCTAATTCTTTCTGTTTCGCTTCCTGTTGTTTAGCTGGTTAAAGCCCACTACATTGATTTGATAGCTCTCGATTTGTTCAAAATCTATAATTTGAAAACCAGTACTCTAGACAGAAACCGATTCAGATCCACACAATGTATGTCTTAGAAGCATAAGATGCGTGTTCCTCATTCCACCCCGGGCCCTGCTTAATCTGCAGGGGAGGAGGAAAGTTAGGCCTGGCCATACTGATCTATAGCGCAGCACTCCCAGCAGGGAATCAGCGCTACTCCTACTGATTTAAATGTTAATATCATTCAGAAACGCCGTCACAGATACATCCACAAAAACATTTGACCAAATATCTGGACTCCCTGTGCCTAGTGAAGTTGACATATAAAATAAACCCTCACAGCCTCTATGCTATGCTTTCTTTAGAGAATAATCATTAATCTGCCTCTCCGCTCTTCCTTCTTCGCCCACTCCCATGCAAAATCATTGCAACACTGTTGCTTCTAGATGATATGCCATATTTATTCTGTAGTTTTGGGAACAGCCCGTCCCCCCACCTCATTGTAAATAGAACAACTTTAAATCAGAGCCTTATGTAATTGTATTTTTTCTATAAACACTGCAATTTCAAATCCTCATGAAACAGTATGGGGTAGAAATAATTGTTTATATCAAACAAATGTTTAAAAAATTAAATCGGTCAGGTGTGGTGGTGCATGCCTGTGATCCCAGCACTCTGGAGACTGAGGCAGGAGAATCTCATGTTCGAGCCCAGCTGGGCAACTTGGCAGCTTAATGAGACTGCCTCAAAACAAAAAGTAAAACAGACCTAGGAGTGTAGCTCATGCAAAGGCCCTGGGTTCAATCCCTAGTACCAAAAAATAAATAAAAACTTAAAATTACTTTCTTATAAATGGAAAGTTGTGTTTGAAAGTCTTAAATCGTTGGGCTTTCAGGCTAACTTGTTATTACTCTTTTCCTCCCTATTAATAAAACAAAAACACTCTTTCCTAGTTATTAAATTTTTTCCTACTTTTTCATAATTTTTTTAATTTTGAAGGAGCAAGCAAGCATAAACTAAGTCTGATAAACCTTGAAGCTTTAGAATCCACCCTGTCATTTATGCCACAAGCATTTATCTGCCATAACTTTGGACTATTTCGGTCACAAGGATGAATGATGCGGAGATAATTCATGGCTTTAAGAGGCTCTTGCAAAAGAAAGGGGCTGGCCAACAGCACAACCTGAGATTTCAGAGGCAAGGACCCACGGAGGACCTCTCTCCCTTCTCCTTCCACGGTGGGGCGGGAGTGGGTGACCGGCAGGAAGGCCTCCTCCCGGGATGGGACGCACCCTGTGAACCCGCACACGGGGTCTGCGCTGGCTCAGGAGGGCTGAGCCTGGGGCCTGCACAGTGCAGCCCGCTCGACCTCCGTGCGACCTTCACCTGGACAGTCCCACTGTGCACTGAACCGCGCTGGTTAGGATTGTCTCCACCTCCCTTACTTGCCCAACATTCTCGCACACCTCTCCTTCATCTTAGAGGGACTTCCCTGCCTCACACCGGCCTCGCCCTTCAAGGCCATCAACCCCACGCCCTGGGCCTGGGTCGGCTGTCTCACCTCTCCCAGCGCCCGGGCCCCCACCTGCCTGCTGCTGGCCGCCAGGGAACGTCAGGAAGCCTCAGGGACAGGGAAGACCTCCCTGTGGTTCTCCAGGACCACCAGCGCGCTGCACATTTGTTGGCCCAGTTTTAAAAGGGGGCCAGCACGCAGGGGTGAGAGGGCTGCAGCCCTGCGCTGAGCCAGAGGTTTTCTTTTCCTGCTTTTCTTCCTTGCTGGAGGTGTTCTTCCTCTGGAGCTTGCTCGGCAGTCAGGTGGGACGCGGAGCGTTGTGGTCACTGTCCGGGTGGCCTGCCCCACCTCCCGCCCGCAGCCGCAGCCGGACGCTTGTCAGGGTGCGTCTTCAGCAGGCCGAGCCCGGCACCCACGGCGGAAACCCACTCTTCTCCTTCCTCGGGGCACAGTCTGCATTTCCTCCTCTGGTCCCCTCCCCCCGGCGATTCCCCTGCTGGGTGCCTTCCTTGAGCAATTAAAAGCATCAGCCCACAGCGATTTGTGCACCCCTGTTCCTAGCGGCACAGCTCGCAATAGCTAAAGCTTGGAAACAGCCCAACCGCCCGTCAAGTGGAGGCTGGATAAAGATGTGGGCTTTTAAATACAACGGAGTACTACTCAGCCATAAAGGGTGAACTTGAGACGTTTCTAGGTAAATGGATGCGCCTTGAGGCCATACTCTTACGTGAAATAAATCGGACACTCATGTGTAAACATCTCATTGTCTCTCTGGTGTGAGAAACTGAAAGTGAAAATAAGGACCAAAAGGAATAATATACATTATGAAATAGGAAGAAATTGTTCAAGATTATACAGAATGTGAGATACTTTGTCAATACTTAAAATGCTTTATGCAAAAAAGTATAGCATTATCAGGAAATGAGCTGAGAGATTAGCAAATGGAAATAAATTTCTAGCATCATGATACACATGTACCATTGTTATTCTCTAATATTTTTGTTATTAACAGCTTTTATATTTTCTTTATTAATATCTACTTGTATTATACTGTAATAAACATTTTTTTAACCCCTCCCCACTCAAGTCCTCGCTTCAGGGGTTTAAAAAACTGTGTTTTAAAGAAACCTGAAGGAAGACAAGGAACACAGGCGGCTCCGATTGCGGTGGTGTGGTGGACCCCGCAGGCCCCGTGTCCAGCCTGAGGCTGGCCCTGCGCAGGCCACCCGCGTCCTCCCCGCCAGCCTCTGCTGGGCTCCCTCCCTAGGACTGCGGAACTAGAAATGGCTCTTTCGACAGCTGGAAAAGGTACAAAAATAAGCTAGCTCTCTAAGAATGACCGATACACTGGAGGAAAAGCTCTCTGAGAAGATCATGTATTTCACCTGCACGTTTGCTTGTAGTACTAGGGATTGCATCCAGGGCCTTCGCACGGAGCTACATCTCAGCCCTTTCTTTTCTTTTCTTTTCTTTTCTCTTTTCTTTTCTTGAGACAGGATCTTGCCAAGTCACGAGGCTGCCCAGGCTGGCCTCAAACTTGAGGTCCTCTTGCCTCAGCTTCCTGGGGTGCTGGATTCACAGGCTGGCACCACCACGCCTCGGTCTCCTTGCTTTCAAATAGATAATCACATTTTCTTGACTCTCGGTAGTATTCATCTTCGCCTTGTTTGTACTACATCTTTAATTTTATCTGCCAACAACTGACACTAGACTGATGATTTACATATAATCTTTAAATTTTTAGAGTTTTCAAATTTTACTTAATGTTTAATATTTTATTTACAATGTACCTAGTACTTAGCCTTAGATTTTATTTTATGAGTTAAAAATCTTTAAAAAATACTAGTATTTCAGTGATTATTGAATTCAGTACTCAATTCTAGTATTATCCGTATCTTCTAGTCCTATGGTGACTTTTTAAAAAGCAGCTATGTTTAGATATAATTCAAGTATCATACAGTTCACTCATTAAAAGTCTATAATTTAGTAATTCTTAGTATACAGACTTGTGCAGTCACCACCACATTCAATTTTAGAACATTCTCATCACATCAAAAATAAATCCCGTGACCTTTAGTACTCACTCGCCATTCATGTATGCCCTCTTCCCACCTCCAAATACACTGGTTTGTTAAATAGCTGCTGTATTCGTTAACTTTCTGTCACTGTGACAATAACACTGAGAAAAATCAACTTATATGGAGGAAAGGTTTATTTCATCTCGTGGTCTGCTCTGTTGCTTTTGGGCCTGTGGTGAGGCGGTACATGAGGGAGATGCGTGGCAGAAGACACCTGCCCACCTCAGCAGTGTGGAAAGGAGAAAGAGAGAGAGAGGAGAGGAAGGGCCGGTGATCTAACTTCCTCCACTAGGCCTTGTTCCCCAAATGCCCTCCTCTTCCAAAACTGCACCAGGTTGGCACCCGAGCCATCAGCACAGGGCCTTCCAGAAACATGTAAGATTCAAATCACGACAGGTGCAGTGTTTTTCAAAAATTATCTCTGAACCCACCCCAAGGAAACTATGGGTTCATCCGTTCAGTAGGCTGTGCAGACTCTATGACAATAACCTCAATCCAGTACTTCACTGAAATTATGTATTTATCTGTTTCCCTCTGTTGGATCATGAGGTCCTTGAATATATAGAAAACAGAAAGTTTTACAAGGGGAAATATTCCTTTCAGTCATGTTGATTCTTGGGTTAGTAAGACGAAAGACCCAGAAGCTAGAGCAGCTCTGGGCATAGGACAAAGCTGAGCTGGGGACATTCTTGGGGGACAGATGGCGCTCAGCCATGGCACAGCCAGTGAGCTTTGTTTCATCCTCCTTTGATCTAAAACTGGGGACCAGTATGTATGTATGTAACACAATGTAGTAGTCCTTATATCATGATAATAATTTCGATATCCAATGTATCTGAAATCTACGCCTATTGAAGAAAAATCATTAAATAGAAAGGTTTTAAAGTCTCATTTAACATTGAGAAACTGTTTCATTTTATAATCTAACCTGTCTGGTGAAAGCTCAGTCCTGATCAAAATGGTAACATATATGGAAACAACGTGTAAGTCGTAAAATGCTACATGAAAGGATCTTCTATTTGAGAACTGCAGTTCTTTCTCTCCAGAGGGAATGACCTTAAATCTGCTAAGCTTTCTTAGTAAGTTTTCATTCTCAACAACATGAATTCTTGATACTGTTTTTGAAACCGTGTTAGACTGCAAGCAGCCCTATACCCCATACTGACCCTGTGGCTCTGGCGTGTCCTTCTGCCCGCCTGGACAGACTCCTGGGCCTGCTGCAGGCTGCAGCTTGGGTTAGATTTTTAGACCCCTGGAGTGTTCTTTGCTCATTTGCATCCCTCATGTGGCATTAGGCATAATCATGCCACTATTTTCAATAGCTTTTTGAAAACACTGAAACAGATAACTACAAAATTATTTTAAATAATGGGGAATATTTAGTATCTCCACTCCCACCTCCTCCAAACAAAAATAGGGCAAGTGTTAAGACTGGGAAAAGCAATATCTTTTTCATTTACATCAAATATAAGCAACTATTATTCACCAGCAAAAGTTGTTAACAGGCCTCAGTAAAACTCTATCTACAAACTTCTAAGGAGATTGCCTGCAGTTAGAACTCGAAGAGGTTATGTTATATTAATTACTTCAAAATTACTAAATTTGCCTTTTTCTAAATCCTCCTAAATCAGCATTGTTGTAACATATAGTCTTTGAATATCCTACTTTATAGTGCTCTGTTATAGATCTGCTCATTCTCACCACATTCTCATTGAGAGTGATACCATTTACCTAAATGATGAATAGTTGAGAATAGCGTTTTACAAATAGTGAACAATTGAATAAAACTATTTATTTATTGTGCTTCTGGGGATCTAGTTCAGGACCCTGCAATACTAGGTAAGCACTTTGCCACTCACTGAACTACATCCCCAGCCCTTAATAAAGAAAATTTAAAGAAAAATTCATATCCTTTATTGTACTAATATTGGGAAATGAATTTAAGCTGAACCTTTTGGCCTTTATACAAAGACTGAACAATTTAAAAAATGCATTGATTAAATGCCACACTTAAAATTTTTTCAAAATAAATATAGATTGTACTATACCTTGTTCATTTATTTTTTAATACCTTGTTCATTTAATAGCAAATATTAATTGATTGCTTCTTGTGCGCCAAGTGCTGTTCTTATAAATATCTCTGTTTATGTGGAGCTTATATCATAGAAGGAGAAAATGAACCATAAACTATATATATCTTATCATTTACAATGACATAGGCGAACCTGGGGGACATTATGCTAAGAAAAATGAGTCAGAAAAAAAGGAAAATACTACATCATCTCACTTCTATGTGGAATCCACAAGCGTTGAACTTGTAGAACACAGAATGGTGTTTCCAGGACCTGGGGGTGGCACGGGAAGCTTAGAGAGATGTTGGTCAGCAGACACTTTAGTAAGACAGGAGGAATAAGTTCAAGAGCTCCACTGGACAACATGCTGACTGTAATATATAGCAGTGCAGTATTAGTCCGTGCTGTGTTACTGCAACGAGAGACCTGAGGCTGGATAACTTTATAAAGAGAAGAGGTTTATTTAGCTCATTGTTCTGGAGACTCAAGAGCCTGCAACTGGTAATGGCCTTCTTGGTGGCAGAGTCCCAGTATAGCACAAGCCGTCACACGGCAAGAGCCAAGGAACGGTGTGTCCATGTGTGTGTGTCCTCTAGGGGCTCTCTCTCCTCACAAACCTTCCATATTCAATCATGGGGTTCTACCCTGAGACCTTACTGCATCCTGATCACCTCCCAAAGGTTCTGCTCTAAACACCATGGTTACATTAAGTTTCCACACTCCCAATACTGTACAGTTGGGCTTAAATTTCAACAGATGAATTTTTGGGGGATGCACTCAAACCATATCCAAATCATAGCAAATGGGCCTTGGAAATTGCTAAGAGAATAGATTTTAAGTGTTTTCAACCTTCAAAATGATAAATACATGAGGCAGTGGATACAAGAATTAACTGTTTAGGGCCAGGGATTTAGCTCAGTGGTTTTGCCACCTGCTTCACAAGCATAAGGTCCTGAGTTCGATCCCCGGTACCAAAACAAAACAAAACTAAGAATTAACTGTTTAGCTATTCCATTATATTTGCATACTTATGTGCACATATATATATATATATATATATATATATACACACACACTTCAAAACAACCTGTATCTATGATACATATACATGCATATATTTTTATTTATGGATTGAAATATTGAATTATATATGAACTTATTAAATTAGAAGATGATGACCCTAACAGAAAGAACTTATACACAGTGCGTGATGAAGTGCTCGAAGCCTGGGGTGGGGGTTGCAAGCAGTTCTGGACAAGTAGTGAGAACTTGGGAAGACCTGCAG
Organism: Heterocephalus glaber; assembly: GCF_053883595.1. Lineage (NCBI taxonomy): Eukaryota > Metazoa > Chordata > Mammalia > Rodentia > Bathyergidae > Heterocephalus > Heterocephalus glaber. The sequence goes on along the minus strand of NW_028258372.1, from coordinate 45,989,093 downwards.
GAAGCAGTGGAGTTACCATGAAGAGGGCAGGGAGAGACACGAGCCTGTGCCAGGATCCCAGGAGACATCAAGCCTGGCATTTCCATGGGAAACAAGAAATCCAGGGTGACTGAGTGGAGCGCGTGAGCGGAAGAGCAGGAGAGGAGGCCAGAGAGTTGGTGGGATGGTGGTAAAGGGAGAACAAGATTCTTCAGAAACTTGGGGGCTTTTGGGCAAGGACTGTGGCCTTCATTCTGAGTAACATGGGCAGCCAGACACTTGGAGAAGCTTGATCAGAGGAAGGCACAATGTGGCTTCTGCATTAAGGAGCTACCATGGCTCCTGTACCAACAATAAACTGCAAGGAGCAAGGGTGTAAGCACACAAAGGACATGGAGTGACCGCAGGGAGCCGGAGAGACAATGTGGGCTCAGACCAGGACGGCGGCCGTGAGCATGGTGAGAAGTAGTTGGCTTCTGAGTTTGTCTTCAAGATAGAGCCAATATGATTGGCGGGCACATTCACGGTAGAGTGCAGCAGGGTCAAAGGCATCACCAGAGTGACAAAGTGTGAACAACTGCAAGCACAATGTTACCAACTGAGATGGGGGACCTAGAGGCAGAGCAGGATGGGAGGGAAATTTCAGAGCTTGATTTGGCTTTGTTGAGTTTCAGGTGTCTTGTAGACATTCAAGTTGAGATGTGGAGTGGGTAGTTAGGTATTCAAGTCTGGAGAGAAGACTAGTATCATCACACATACGTGTGGAAGAAGGCTACATATAATTTTCAGGTGTCAAAGAGAACTGAAAATAAGGGTAGCTTGTTAAAAAAAATTGAGAATTTCAAGACAGTGACAGCAGAGCATTAAACCACGTGTAAGGCTTTTCTGAGGGCAGGGCTTTTTGAACACACAAGCTGCAGGCCCATGAGTCTGGCCTGGTTGGGAGTCCTTGGCATACACATAATACATACTTAAAGTCATGAGATTCTGTGGAAGGAGTGAATGTAAGTGGAGAAGAGAGAAGGACTGAGTCCTGAACCCCAGGGTGCTCTGGCATTAAGAGATGAAGACATGGAGGTGCCTGCAAAGGAAGTCCACAGGTTGGAAGAAGAGCAGCAGAGTGTGTGTTCTGCAAGCCAAAGGCAACAGGATGTGGCAAGATGGCCAGCATTACAGGCAGCTGGGTGCTTATCCAAGGTGAGGACAGGGAGCTGACCATTGCATTTACCAACCTAGGAACAGTTAGCAATAAACTAACTTATTATTTATATAATAAATTAACTTATTATTTGTAAGAAACTAGGCAAAACTAGTGCGTTAGTATTACAAAACTACAAAGTTGTAATTATTGAAAATAATTGACATGATATTGCAACAAAGACATGGGGCCATCTTCTACATTTGTACAAACTCCCCTAAGGGATATCACAGTCTTATAAAAGCTCTTACTTGGGTGTTTGAAATTTTTGATAGATACTGGAATGTATAAAATAGTACACATTAAATGAGGTCAGAAGAGGATTTTCTACAGGTTTCCTCAATTGTTTTGGAGAATTACTTTCTGGTTCACTGTCAAGTATTTATGAGGCCATGTTAATGCGTCATAATGTAACATTTTATAAAAATTGAGAATTTGGGACTGGGGATTTACCCCAGTGGTTCTGCCACCTGCCTTGCAAATGCAAGGTCCCAAGTTTGATTCCCAGTACCACAAAAAAAAAAAAAAATTGAGAATCTGAAACAGAGATATTGCTTTTGAAATACCAGTTACTCTCACTTTCTTAGTTTGCATTTCTCATCATACTATCTTCAGGTGCTTGGTAAAGAAGAGGCTGATATGGAAACTGAAGGACCCTTGTTAGCAAGATAGACTCCATATTGCTGCTTGACCCACCTGCCTGGCCTTTAGATGAACTCAGAAGGAGGAAGCTTAAAAACCTCCTCCCCTTAGAAAGTCCCTTTAGAAATAACAATTAATCAACTATTGTTTTACAAATGTTCTAACAGCAGGACGTTCCCCTTCTGTACCTTTCGCTTGCTTTACTAGTTCTATCCCATAGGGGGGCCTAGAAACTGTTGGCCTCAAAGGTGTATAAAACATGTTTGTCAACCCCCAGTCGGGGCTCGAGTCCGATGCTCGGCTCTGGTCCCGGCTGGTAATAAACTCCTGTGTGGATTTAATATCGGTCTCTGGTTGGTTCTCTCGCTGGGTCTAACATTCTTGGAGGCCCCAGAGAGATAGCCAGCTGCTCTGGAGCTTATTATCTTGGAGCCATTGTTTCTTTTTAGGAGAGACCAGGATCGGACATGGGCGGTGATTGGCCCCTCTGGACACCGGTCTGCAGAAGGAGAGGCTGCCCTGATGGTATTCCGGGGCTCCCAGTAGGCCCGTCCCAGTTGGGCCCTTTCGCCAATCAACTGACCCACAGGAGTTTATTGGGGAAGCCTCTAGAGGGAAGAATCAAACGATTCTTAGTGCACTGTGGAAGGTGGGAGGAAGCCAGACGTGGCGCAGGTTCCTCCTACCTAGAGCCTCTTCACGACCGGTGAACAGGCTCAACTGGGTTGGAGTCCTCAGAAGAGCAACTCCCTGGGTGGGGTCCGAATCCATTCACAGGCTCAACTGGGTTGGAGTCCTCAGAAGAGCGACTCCCTGGGTGGGGTCCAAATCCATTCGGCCCCAGAGGTTTATGTAGCCAAAGTTTGTCTTTGTCTGTTTATTATTGTCTGTCTGCTTGCTCTGTGTGCCTTTTGCATTTTCACAGGCTAAAATTGTGGGTTCCTCGCAGTCCACAGAAGGAACTCCACTTGATTGTGTTTGAATAACTTCAAAAAAATTTATTCCACAGACAGGGAAGATAAATATGGCATGAAATTTTCTAAAGGCAAATTACAAACCCTGTGTCAATTAGAATGACCCAGTTTCGGAGTCAACTGGCCCCCAGTGGGAACTTATTCTATGCACATTGCTTGCAAGGTTTGGAATGTGGTCGTGGGAGTCGGGGCCCCAAAGGTCTGGATCGACCTTTGGCACTCGATCAGGACAGGATTATGGTCCATCAGCCCCATCTTCCTCCTCCCTTTTTCCTTTAAAACAAACAGAGCCCCAGGGAGGATTGATTTATGTCCCTTTTACAACTAGTGATCTTTACAATTAAAAACATCAAAATTCCCCCTTCTCTGAAAAACCTCAGGCATTAATCTCTCTTCTTGAGTCTGTTTTTCATACCTATCAGCCAACTTGGGATGATTGCCAGCAGCTTTTACAGATCCTGTTCACCACGGAGGAGCGGGACCGAATTTATCAACAGGCAGTCAAAGAGGCCCTGGGGCCAAACCCCGGCGTCACTCCCAGAACCCCGGGGTATTCGGCCAGGGCTGAGGTTGCAGTTCTGTTGCGGTGCCCTGAATGGGACCCCAATGATGATGATGATGATGGTAGGAGGAGGCTGGGGACCTACCACCAGCACTTATTAGGGGGACTCCAGGCAGCTGCCAGAAAGCCCACTAAGTTGAGTAAGGTAAGTGAGGTTTGCCAGGGAAAAATGGAGTCTCCGGCTGCATTTTTAGAGAGACTCTTGGAAGCCTATAGAGTTTTCACTCCTATTGACCCAGAGGCTCCCGAAAAAGCAGCAGCTTTAAATTTGGCCTTTGTTTCCCAGTCGGCCCCAGACATTAGAAAGAAATTACAGAAATTGGAGGGATTTGAGGGAAAGAATAGGACTAAACTCCTTATCATAGCCCAGAAAGTTTATGATAACCATGACACGCTCCCAAGGAAGTCCTAGCCAAGAAACTGGGGGAAGTCACTATTGCTGCACTCTAGGCATGAGAGACAGTCCCTCTGGACAGAAAAGGAGAAAGCGCCTTTTTGGCTTTAAAGAGAGCCTTAGTGTCAGCACCAGCCCTGGCCCTACCTGATGTCACCAAGCCCTTTCAGTTGTCTGTGGCTGAACGAGGGGGCACAGCCAAAGGAGTGCTAGCCCAGGCATTGGGGCCTTGGAACAGACCTGTGGCCTACTGTCTAAAAGACGTGATCCTGTGGCAAGTAGATGGCCTACCTGTTTGAGGGCAGTTGCAGCCACCACCCTCCTGGTCCAGGAGGCAGATAAGCTCAGCCTGGGACAGGACCTGGTCATCACCGCACTCCATGCAGTGGAGACGTTGCTGAGAGGAGCCCCAGAACGATGGCTCTCCAATGCCCACCTGACTCAGTACCAGGCCCTGTTGCTGGATGTGCCACACATCAAATTCGCCCGAGAAACGGCCCTTAATCCAGCCACCTTACTCCCGCACTCTGACTCATGCGCACCCCTCCATGACTGTCTGGACACTCTGACAACTTCCACCACCAACTGCCCAGACCTGACTGATGTTCCCCTGCAAAGCCCAGATGAGACCTTCTTCACCAATGGAAACAGCTTTGTGGAAGACAGAGTCAGGTATGTGAGGGCAGCCGTAGTCAGTCCAGGAGGACAGGTGCACTGGGCACAGGCATTAAGCTGGGGGGCATTGGCACAGAGGGCTGAACTAATAGCCTTAACTCAAGCCCTAAGGTTAGGTCCAGACAAGCCTGTAAACATCTACACTGACAGCCGGTATGCATTCGCCACTGCCCATGTGCATGGCGACATCTACAGGCAGAGAGGGCTATTGACACCAGAAGGAAAAACTATCAAAAAAAAAAAAATTTTGGCCTTATTGGAGACAATTTGGGAACCCAGGGCGTTGGCCATTTGGCGCAGGCCATGGTCACAATCTCGCTGCTTGACCCAGCTCCAGTGAAACCGAGACTATGGCTGAAACCACGACTCCATCTTTTGCTTTTGCTTTCCGCGGCAGTGATTCCCTTGGTGCTTGATTTCCTGCTCCCCAGGAAATCACTGAGAGGATAAAAGTCAGTACTTCGGAAATGGTCACTAGGCCAGGATTGCAGGAAGAAATTGTAAGTCCAGTTACGGAAAAGCCCCTCGCTCCTACCTCCATGAGCAGTGGGGACGTGACATCCATAGGCCCCGACTGCACAACGGGACATTGGGACATCAACCAATGAATGACACAGTTTTGGCCAACACCTATGTAACCGCAGGGCACACAACAATGAGAAACTTGGCCTAATGAGGTAGCCTGACCTTGCTAAAATGCTTCCTGTTCCTCAAATGCAAATCTGATAAGTTAGCAAGAGTTCACGTAGCACCTGGAAGAGTATTTAGAACTGGGTGGTCTAAAATAGTTTCTTAGATGATACCAGCTTTTCTTCAACTCTGTATGAAAACACACTGTGCATGGACCCACCGCTTACCAAAGCCTTGTGTAATCAAAGCGTATATAAGCAAAGTGATTTCCGTATAACTCAGACGGGCAAGCGGAGCTGCCCACCCTCCACTCAGGGTCTGTCTCATTCTCTCGTCACCGACTCCACACCTCCTCTCAGGACCTGAACCCGCTGGAGCTGGACTCTGGCAGCCATTATTCATTACAAAAGCCACCAAAAGAGAGACAGCTTCGAGGCCCGCGGGAACTGAGAGGCCGATGCTGCGGCCCGAGGAGCGGCCAGAGAACCAGTGGGGCCGATAGACATTGTGCCCATCCGGCCCTTTGGCTACCTGCCAGGAAGACCCACATATACCCTGGAAGAGGAAAAAAGAAACAAACCAAAAGCGAGGGGGTACAAAACTGGACTCAGGCTGATGAAAAGGGACAAACAAATTTGTCTCCCCCGAGCCCTGGGGCGACAACTTGTTCATCAGTTCCATCACTTAACTCACCTGGGAAAATCAAAGTTAAAAAGACTAATGAGCTCTAAGTTTTCAATCCGAGGACTGACCTCTATGGTCCAGGACATCAGTTCCAGATGTCAGGTGTGTGCGCAGGTAAACTCCAAGGCAAGACCAAGGAACAAAGGTAATCGACTGCGGGGAAGAGAGCCAGGGGAACATTGGGAACTTGATTTCACCGAAATAAAAACCAACAAGAGGTTCAAATATTTACTGGTATTGGTTGACACCTACTCAGGCTGGATAGAAGCTTTCCCCACTCATGGAGAATCAGCCAACATAGTGACTAAGGTTTTGCTCCAGGAGATAGTTCCCCGATTTGGCATCGCTCATTACCTGGGGTCTGACAATGGGCCTGCCTTCACGGCACGGATATCCAAATTGTTGGCAAGGGCACTACGTATCGATTGGAAGTTACACTGTGCCTATCACCCACAGAGTTCAGGGCAAGTGGAAAGAATGAATAGGACCCTGAAAGAACCCCTGACTAAATATGTTCTAGAAGCTGGCAGTAGGTGGCCCGATCTGCTTCCTCTAGCCTTGTTAAGAGTTAGAGGTACCCCATATGTGACAAGTTTACCCCTTTTGAAATCCTGTATGGGAGGCCGCCGTGACTCCTCCCTAAGTTAAACCCTAAACAGATAACAGAGAGTTCTTGTGTCTCTTTACTTCAGTCTCTTCAAGCCTTACAGATTCTTCAGAGAGGGATCCAGGCTACAATACAACAGGCTCGAGAAAAACCCTTTGCGACGTTCCAGCCCCACGGTTTCAAACTAGGAGACCTGGTCCTGATATGCTTGGTTTGCTTGCACTGAGGACTTGACTAAATACATTCCCAAATCAGTCTTGGCTACCCAATCTGCCACTTTATTTTGTGTCACCATGCATGTTGTTCCACAAGTCTTCCATTGTAATGGAAAAGGGGGCTGTGAACATCTGGGATTAACCACTGAACACTATAGGAGTAAATGGGCTGCCCCCATTTTAGTGCCCATTCTGGTGGGATTAGGAATAGCCAGGTCAGCGGCTATTGGAACTTCCTCCCTGCTCCTTCAGGACACAAATTTTAAAGCCCTAAACCACCAAGTAGCCAGAGATTTGGGTCACCTGGAAGACTCGGTCTCCAGATTAAAAAACCATGTTGATTCCCTAGCTGAGATGGTCCTGCAAAATCAAAGGAGACTTGACCTCCTGTTCATAAAACAAGGAGGGTTATGTGTAGCCCTAGGAGAAACCTGTTGCTTCTATGCTCATCAGTCTGGTGTCATTAGAGATATCCTATGGTCAGGGAAAATTTAAAGACTAAATATGCTCAACAAAAGGATCAGAATTGGTTTCAAAATCTATTTGACTGGTCCCCATGGTTAACTACCCTACCTTCTGCTGTAGCAGGCCCCTTAGTTATCTTACTTCTGCTTTTGCTAGTGGGCCCTTGCATTATAAATACTCTGACTAAATATGTTAGAGGGTTGATGCAGTTAAACTGATGGTGTTGAGACAAAATTATAAGATTTTAAAAGACGTTTTAAAAAAATCCAAGGAGTAAATACAGGAATCAAAGATTTGATTAAGTTACGAGAACCAGTGGGGAATGAAGGACCCTTGTTAGCAAGACAGACTCCATGTTGCTCCTTGACCCACCTGCCGGCCCTTTAGATGAACTCAGAAGGAGGAAGCTTAGAAACCTTCTCCCCTTAGAGAGTCTCTTAGAAACAACAGTTAATCAACTATGGTTTTACAAATGTTCTAACAGCAGGACGTTCTGCTTCTGTACCTTTTGCTTGCTTTACTAGTTCTATCCCATAGCAGGGGCTAGAAACTGTTGGCCTCAAAGATGTATAAAACATGTTTGTCTTCCCCCAGTCGGTGCTCCAGTCTGATGCTCGGCTCAGGCCCCAGCCAGTAATAAACTCCTGTGTGGATTTAATATCGGTCTCTGGTTGGTTCTCTCTCGCTGGGTCTAACAGAAACAAGAAAAAAGTCTTCCCAACCTTGAATTTAAGGTAATTTTTAGTATCAAATCTGTAGGCACCCAGGGAATTCTTCAAGAACAAAGCTTTATCTGTTATCTGTTCTTAAGCGTTTTAATACGCTTTGTTCTAAGATTAAAGGAAAAAAGCTTAACAAGCTTCTGACTTTTGATTTAAACTCTTGAGGTGCGTTTTCCACATAAACATTTTATAACCCAGAGAGTGATGTAGGGTTGTTGTTACAAAAGAATGAGCCAAGCTTTGAAAAGCATTCTTCTGGATCCTAACACTTAGCTGGTTGCTTTCAGGGTTTAATATTCAGTATTTCTGTGGTTAAAAGGGGAGCACAGTAATACAGTTAGAAACAAAAAGTGGAGGGAGCCACTCCCTTCCCTTCATTCAACTGTAGACACAACACCACCTTAGTGATTACCCGAGTTTAAACTGAGGAGGTTGTGATGCCCCAGGCAGCAGATCATTAACACCACTGGGAGAAGGAATTGGAGGCACCTGGAGTCAGAGGCGTCTCATTCTTTAAATACTGGAAGCCTGAGTCAAGGGGGTTGCTGTTCCTCTTCATCCTCCTTTTGCCTGTTCCTGCTGCTACCGTCCCATTATCTTCCATAAACATAGCTACTCACTACGAAGTGTATACTTGGCAATTCTTTCCTCATTGTACACAAGAACCTGGACTATTTTTGGTCCATCCAAGTGTAACATCTGGTGAGCCAGCCAGGAAAACTTTACCAAACTTCCAGAGACCTCACCAGACACTGGAGGCGGCAGCAGCCCAGAAATCTTCAGAGACCTCAGCAGAAGTGGGAAACCAGACAGCCCAGCCAGGACTGAAGGTAACTCCTCGCTCTGCCTGGAGACTCTCCTTTCTGGGCAGAACATGGATTCCTGGGAGGAGAGGTGGGCCAGCGGTGGGACCAAAGGCTTCTGTCCTCACCGGGGGCCCTGCCCGTCAGTTGGGCTCACATCCTGTTGCTGGTCCACACAGTGTGGAAAGTCTGCCCTGGAGGCTGTGGCACATGCCTCAGGGGGATGGGCTCGAAGAACAGGGAAGGAGGCCACCGATAAGCAAATGCTTTGCCTAGTCACCCACCGCAGAGGACCAAAAGACGTGGACACCTGAACTGTTGCTTTCCTCTACCGGCTAACTCACCCTACACATGGGCAGCTCTTTGTTTAGCACCAAGTGTTTTTGTGCCTCCCATGGGTCATGTGCTTGCACGGAGCACTTCCTTTTCCACAGGATTTAGTCATTTTCTTCTCCTTTTCTGATCCCCTCTCCCCCTCAGGCTATTGGCTATCAGTGTCCATGTTCTATTTGTTTAGGTGCTGGTTTTGGATAAAAGAAAGAACAGGGTTAAGAGGTACAGAGTTTTCCCACATGGGAAGAGAGGGACTGATCTGTTTAAAGGCCTGCCACCTACCACTTCTGCGTGCACTGGCCCATGCAGGGGCCCAGTGGACAGAGCCTAACAGGCTGATTGACTCATCTCCTCTGGGTCCTAGAAGCCTACCTAAAGCTGTTGCTCTCTGGGATAGTTTGCTGATACTGGTTTGCTCTCCTTTTTACTCAGTTTTGCTTTCGTTTTGATAACTGTAGCTTTAAGTTTATGCTGTTGTCTGAAGGGATGTGTAACATGTATTTGCTGATTTAATCTACACAGTGCCTGCTTTTTATTTTGAGATATTTGTCACCAGATGTGTATGCTTTGTGGCTTGATCTAGCGAGTGGAGTTTTCGCTAGGCATGGGTCTTGTTCCCTTTTTGATTGGCTAAGGGACATCCCGCTAGTACAGAATCCCACTTCTGGGTTCTTTAACCAGAAGACACATTGTGTTTATAAGGGAATCCAATGGGTCCAAAGGAAGCAGCACTGGAGCTCATGTGAGGGTGGAGACATCCAGCTCAAAGAGTTCAGCTCCGCTAGGAGATGCCTAGCAGATGTGAGAGCAGGAAGAGAGTTACAGGACAGGCCCTGTCCAGTGCCCACTGCTGGGAACTAGCCAGGGACAGGTCCCCTAGAACCCTAGACCCTAAGTTTTATGCCTCCTATCCAGAGATGAGAGCAACCTCATCACTTCTCTGAGTCCCCACTTGGGAGTCTCCTTAACCATTGGAATGAATTCCACACTAAGGCCCTTCAAAGAGATCATCTTTCATTTCTGGGTAGTAACAAATGGTTTATGTATCCACTTGGGGCAAATGAGATGCGGCCCCTCCTTGGCAGCCTGAAATATAACGCCATATTTCAATTACATCCTTACTGTAAGGAAGAAAACAGATGGTCAGAGATGCCTTATATCCAAGCCTTACGTCCTGCTCTGTACCCTAGAAGTCCTCCTCTCCCAGCACTGATGCTGCAGAGGCCTCCCTCCTGCAGCTCCTCCTCCCCACAGCTACCTCTGCAGCAGCCTGCTCAGTCCGGACCCTCCCGAGATAAGGCCATCTTCTGAGTCCTCCCCTAGCGATCTGGGTCTGCTCATCACAGGGCCCCAGACTCAGGGGACTCAACATCTAAGCCCACCACGGCTCTACCCCTTTGGGAAGTGCCAAGCACCGATGGTACAGTCTGGGTGCTAGTTCCTTTTTCACTTACAGATATTCAGCAATGCAAGGGAAATCTGGTAGATTTTCTGAGGATCCTGAAAAGTGTGCTGACTGTTTCCGTAGTGTAAAGATGGCTTTTTATCTGACCGGGCAAGATGTGCCATTCGTCCTCATCTCCTGTTGCACATCAATAGGAAGGAAAAGGATTATAAAGGCTGCAAAGCAGGTCAGTGACGAAGCCTTTGCACCTTCACCCTCTGATCATCAGCCAACTGCTGTGTTATTTGGGACCCAAGAAGGGCCTGAGTGGGACTGTAACATGGGACGGAGAAGCCAAAGGGAAGTTATACACTGAGGCCATTTTAGCTGGTATACAACAAGGGCTGCCCAAACCTGTGAATTATAATAAGCCCAGGTCTGTTAGTCAGGGCCCTGATGAGAACACAGCTGCTTTTTAGCCTCGGTTCCTAAATACACTAATTTAGACTCCGAATCTAGAGAAGGGCGGGATTTTATCAGTCAGCCCCAGATATTAAGAAAAAGCTCCCAATACTGCAACTGGGCCCACAAACTGAAATAAGCCAATCGGTTGATGAAGCTTATTTGGTGTTCAATGGCCTCGACGAGTGGAGGACAAATGAGACCTGGATAAGGAAAGGAGGCAGACGAAGTTCATCTCTCCCTGTGTGGTAAGGCTCACGACAAAGCCTGCAACACTAGGGGAACCCGAGGCAATCCAAAGAGTGATGGGAGCAAGCAGGGTGCTTCAAGTGCAAGGGAACAGGGCACTGGGCAAAGGAATCCCCTTGGAAACTACCTCGACCTTGTTGGACCTGTCAGAACATGGGAGAGGACCCCTGGCATTGGAAGAGAGACTGCCCTCATTCTCAGAGAGAGACGAGGTCGGCTCTCGCGGTGGTGACTGGGGAAGAAGGCCCAGGGAGTTGCGATGGTGCCCGAGCAGGTGTAAGGCTTCCAAGCAAGAGCTCCATCACTGTTCCACAAGAGCCTCAGGAGCATTAGATGTAGCGGGCAAACTGGTTCCATCTTACTATTTTAGACCCGGTGACAATGGAAATACATTCCTCCCTTAGGGACAAACGTAGCCCCTTTGTTTCAGCTGTTAGGAGATCTAGTCACCTCCAATGTTGTATGACCACTGTTACTAGCGAGCATATCTTTGCTTGAAGAAATGGGTTATTAGGAATTTAAGAAGAGGAGGGAGGGAGGTAGAAAGGAGGAAGGTGCAGAGGGGAGGAAAGAAGAAAGCAACGAGAGGCCAGGGATTTAGCTCAGTGGTTTTGCCTGCTGCGCAAGCACAAGGACCCGAGTTCGATACCCGGTACCAAAAGAAAAAAAGAAAGCAACGAGAAAGGAATGAAGAAGTAAGGGAGAGAGGGAGGGAATAACAATAATTATTAATCCTTGCTATAGTTTGGATGAAATGTCCCAGAAATCGCATATGTAAAGGCTTGCACCAGAGTGGCTCGGGTAGGGATGTTCCCTCTGTCGCTGCGGGAGTGCCCTTGAGGGGTGGTGGGAACCCATGCACTCCCCCTTTCTCTCTTTCAAGGCACAAGGGCAGACATTTCTCTCCTTACACACTTCTGCCTTGGTGTGTTGCCTCATCACAGGCCCAAAAGCACAGGAAAACAAATTATGGAGTGTAGGGAAAACAGACAAAAGACCTGGATGTCGGGAGCAGAGGGAATGAAGGGGGGGCATGCCAGATGAGGTTGGCTGTGCAGGCAGGAGGCAGACCAAGCCCTTCATCCAACATCTGCTTTGTTTCTTCCCCACTCCTCTTTCTCTGTTCACTAGATTTCTGTGCATTTCACCCCAATGAACACTTGCTCTTCAGAAAAAAAATCTTAGAAATAAAACCTATTATAATAGATAATGTGAGATAGGGAGAAAAGAGGCAAACGGGAAGGGAAAGTGGGAGGGGTGGGGGAATTAACATGGAATGTTAATGGAATTAATATGAGCAAATGAAAAAATGGAAACAAAGTCTTTGTAAATAGGGAGGGGTGGAGGGGTTGAAGGGAGGGCAGGGGAAGGGAGAAAAATAAGAACCAAGAGAGATTATGTGAAGGTGCAAATTTCCAATGATGAATGTCATTATGTGTTAACCTAAAGTGTACCAATAAAATTAATTAAAAAAAGAAATAAAACCTATAATTCTAATATTCTCCACTGCTCATCTATAAAGTAAATCATGCATTCCTCATCAGGCTTAAGATGCCGTAGCATAACAGTTGGATCTTTGATCCATTTTGATTTTAGTTTAGCACGTGGTGAGATACATGGGCCTAGATTCTGTTTTCTGCGTGTGGATAGCCCACTTTCCCAGCACCATCTGTTAAAAAGTGTATGATTTCTCTAGTGTATGTTTTTGGCCCCTCTGTCAAATATCAGGTGTTTGAGTGCACCTGGGGTTGTTTCTGCATCCTCTGTTCTGTTCCACGGATCCACTTGTCTGTTATTGTGCCAGTGCCATGCTATTTTTATCACTGTAACTTTGTAATATAACTTGATATCCAGGATTGCATTGCCTCCTGGTTTGCTCTTGTTTCTCAGGATTCCTTTTGCTAATCTGGGTCTCTTCTGGTTCCATATGAATTTTAGGATTGTTATTTCTACTTCAGTGAGAAATTCTGTTGGTATGTTGATTGGAATTGAATTATACCTATTTATCAGTTTTGGAAATATAGCCATTTTGACTATATTGGTTCTGCCTATCCAGAAACAGGGGATGTATTTCCATTTTCTCATGTCCTCTTTGATCTCCTTTTTCAGAGTACTATAGTTTTTATTGTAGAGCTCTTTTACTTCCTTGGTTAGGTTAATTCCTAAGTAATTAATTTTTCTTCATTCTATTCTGAGTCCTATTTTTTTCTCAGTGAGTTCCTTACCGATGTAGAGGAACACTATTGAGTTCTGTGTGTTGATTTTGTATTCTGATACATTGCTGAATTTGGTTATTAATTCAAGGTTTTTTGGGGGTGTGTGTAGAGGATTTTATGCCTTGTATTTAGATGTCTTCTCAAATCTTCCTGTGGTCACAGGTGGGGCTTTTTGGAAGTGGCTGGATCTAGAGTGTATGATGGTTGTATTTTGAGTCATGGTGTGATATTAGGATTAAGGCTGCCCCACCCTGGGTGTGAGTGAGTGCTACCTGCCCTAAGGGTGGGGAGCCTGGATAGGACATGAGGGACAGAAAGAGTGCTGTGATTGATGATTGTTGCTTTTTCACTACTTCACTGCTCTGTTGCCTTCTGGCAGCCATAAACTGTTTCTCCTCTGTGGTACCCTCTGCTATGCCACCCTGCCTCGGAGTCAGCTGGCTATGAACTGAAAACTCTATAGACTGTAAGCTACAATAAAGCTTTCCTCATTTAACTTCAGATGTTGGATATTTTGTCTCAGCAATGAGAAAAAGTAACTAAAATAACTATAATATGACTTCTTTCTTTCCTATATATATGTATCTTTTAGTTCTGTCTCTTGCCTGAATGCTTGGCTAATGTTTTGAATACTGTGTGAAACAGGAATGGAGACAATTCACCTTCTTGTCTTTTTTCTGATTTTAGAGGGAAAGCTTTCAGTTTTTTTCCATTTAATATGATATTGACAGTAAGTTTGTTGTAAATGGCTTTTATCAGAAGGATATGCCTTTCTGTACTTATTTTCTTGAAGGTTTTTTTTTTTTTAAATCATGAATGGATGTTGGGTTTTGTCAGAGGCTTTTTCTGCTTTTATTAAGATGATTGTGTGATGTTTGGCCTTGCTTCTGTTCATGTGATGTATCACACCTATTGATTTTTGTATGTTAAACCATCCTTGCATCCCTGGGATGAAGCCTGCTTGGCTGTCATGTATAATCTTTCTGATGATTTGTTGCATTCTGTTTGCCAGTATCTTGTTGAGAATTTTAGCATATATGTTCATTAAAGAGATTGGCCTATACATCTCTTTTTTGGTTTGACCCTTGTCTGGTTTTAGAATTGAGATAATTCCGGCTTCCAGGAATGACTTTTAGAATACTTCTTTTCCTTCTATTTCATTAAAGAGTTTGAGGAATATTTGCATTAGATCTTCCCTGAAGGTCTTGTAGAATTCAGCAGTGAATCCATTAGGAACTGGGCTTTTCTTGGTTGTAAGTTATTTTTAAAGCTTGAATTTCATTTCCTGTTAATTGGATTACTCATCCTTTTTATATCTTCTTGGTTCAGTTTTAGTAACTCATATTTATCTGGGAATCTGTCTATTTCTTCTAAATTCTCTAATTTACTGGAGTACAGGTTTTGGCAGTAGTTACTAATAATCACTTGATTTTGGTGTTGTCTGTTGTGATTTCACCCTTTTCATTTCTAACTGAGCTGATTTGATCTTTTATTTCCTTTTCTCAATAAGGTTGATGAAGGGAATGTCTATGTTTCTTACTCTTTCAAAGAGCCAGCACTTTGATTCATTGATGCTTTGTAATTTTTTTTTTGGTACCAGGGATTGAACTCGGGTCCTTGTGCTTGCACAGCAGGCGGCAAAACCAGTGAGCTAAATCCCCGGCCCCCATGCTTTGTAATTTTTTTAGCCTCATTTGTTAACTTCTGTTGGGTTCTTTAGAATTTCTTCTGTACTAGCTCTGGATTTGGGTTGATCTAGTTTTTCTAGCAACCAGAGGTACATCATTAGGTTATTTATTATTTTTTTTTGCTTAAGTTCTTTTCTTGGTACATTTTAGGTATACAATATGTTTACATTTATCATTGGGTGCTTGTACCTGTACATGATGTATCTTGGTTCTTATTTTTCCCCATTCCCTGTGTGCCCTTATCATTAGGTTTTTTATTCAGGCTTGCTGTGTTTTTCTGATGTGGGCATGCACAGCTATAATCTTCCCTCTTAGGATGGCTTTCATTGTATCCCATTGCTTCTGTTATGTTGTACTGGCATTATCATTTGACTCTAGGAACTAATTTCTTTCTTCATTTCTTTTGTGACCAATTAATTATTCAGGATTGTATTGGATAATTTTCATGCATTTTCAGAATTTTGTGATTTCTTCTGCCATTGATTTTGTCATTCATTGAACTGGTAATATGCATGTGATAATTCTGATTCTTTTGCATTTACTTAAGCGTGCTTTATGAGCTAGTATGTTGTCTGTTTTGTGGATAGTTCCATGTGCTGCTGTCAAGAATGTGTATTGTTGGGCCGGGGATTTAGCTCAGTGGTTTTGCTGCCTGCTGCTCAAGCGCAAGGACCCAAGTTCGATCCCCAGTACCAAAAAAAAAAAAAAAAAGAACGTGTATTGTGTTGTTATTTGGTAGAAATTTGGTAGAACACTCTAAATATCTATTCAGTCCACTTGTTCAATTTTGGTTCAACTCTGATATTTCTTTGTTGAAGATTTTGTCAGGTTGATGTATTTGTGACAGTGAAGAACTGAGGTCCCCTATTATAATTGTGTTATTGTTCATCTGATTATTATGTTCATTAGTGTTTGTTTTATGAAGTTGGGTGCACTAGTATTTGGTGTATGCATATTTATAATTGTTATCGCTTCCTGTGGAATTTCCCCTTGACCATTATATGGCATCCTCTTTTCTTCTTCGCTTCAGTTTTGGTTTGAAATCTTTGCCTGAAATAGAATAGCTACTCTTGCTTGTTTTTGGAGAGCCAGAGCATGGAATATTACTTTCCATCCTTTGCTTTTTAGTTTGTAAAGATTTTTTTTATACAAAATGTGTTTCTTGCACATAACATACCATTGAATCTTGTTTCTTCATCCAGTCTTCCAAGCTATTTCTGATTGGGGAATTGAGACTATTCACATTGAAAGTTATTACTGTAAGATATTGACTTATTCTTTTCATTGTATTTTCTGTTGCTGATATCCTTTTTTTTCACTTCTACTTAACTGCTCTCCCTGCCTGGTGTATTTATTCTATTAGACCTTTATATGTTAGCTTCGTTGTCTCTTTCTAGGATATCCTTGAGAATGCTTTTGGAGTGCTAGTTTGGGGGTCATGAATTTCTTTAGGTGCTCTTTTTCATGGAAATAACTTATTTTTTCATCAATTTTGAAAGATAATTTTGCAGGATATTTTAGTCTGTGTTGGAAGTTATTTTCCTTTACAGCGTGAAACACTTCACTCCAAACTCTCCTGGGCTTTAAAGTTTGTATTGAGAAGTTTACTGTAATTCAAATGAGTTTACCTTTATAAGTGATTCATTTTTCTCTAACAGCTTTTAAGGTTCAATCCTTTTGTTGGACTTCTGGAATTTTTGCTATAACATGTTATGGAAAGGTTCTTTTCTTATTTTGGAGGCATTTTTGTCACTATTTGTGGTTCTTTATTACTTAATCTGTATTTTAAATTCCTTTCGCATATTTGGAAAGTTTTCTACTATTGTTTCTATAAACAGGTGTTTTATTGCATTTGTGCTGTCTTGTGATTTTTCACTAATGCCAATTAATCATCAGTTAGTCATCTTTGTGTCAGCCAGCAGCTGTCAGAACCATTTTTTAATGTTCTTTTTTGTTTGTTTGTTTTCTAGGTGTCACTGAGGTTGGCTGTATCTTCTAGTTCTGATTTCTGTCTTCTCATTGGTCACTTCTAATGCCCCTACTTTCAATAGAACTTTTTTATTTCCCAAATTTCTGTTTGGTACCATTACAAGGACACTACTTCTTTCTAAACTCATCGTTCATGTTTTGTATGGATTTATTTAGCTCAGGTAGCTTTTTATTAGTGTTTTCTATAAGTTTACTGATTGTTTTGTTTATTAGGTCCATGATCTATTTTGTCATATCTTCTTCGAGTTCACAGAACACCTTATTGATCTGTTTTTAATCTCCTTTGTTATCCTTTTGAAAAATTCAACTGTGTGGCTTTTGATTTCCTCCTCTTTGATGCCTCATGGATCAGATTTGGGAGAGTCGAGAGTTTTTGGAGACATTTTATTTCCTTGTTTTTTCATGTTTCTATTTTTGTTATTTTTTTGTTTTGTTTTATGCCAAGGTTTGCAGGTTATTTATAGTGGAAGACTTTGTTGCTAATATGAAGACATCTTCTTCACTTAGTGTCTTTTTTCACTGACTCACTCTAGGCATGACTATCAGTCTCTGCCTCTGTCCAGTATCCAACCACCTCTGTGTATTTTTTTCTTTTTGGTACCGGGAATCGAACTCGGGACCTTGCACTTGCGAGGCAGGTGCCAGAACCACTGAGCTAAATCCCTGGCCCAACCTCTGTGTATTTGAAAGGGGAGCCTGCAATGTATTTGACCCAGAATGTAGGTCTCTAGGAATGAGCTGCAGTATTGTTAATGACACAAAGACAGTCCAGATATTGACATACAGAGAATACCAATTAATAGCAACAACTATACCACCCTGGCAATAATAATAAAATCAGTAATAATCATAGTGTCAAAGACAAATTGGATATTGACATAACCTAAGAACCAATAATGTTCCACCCTTAACCACAGAAAAGAGTTCTATAACTATATAGTATAAACACTAAGGCAAACCCAATATTGACATACAGTAAATATCTACTATATGCAACAACTATACCTCTACTAACAGCAGAATTGTATTCAGAAGTAATGGCATAAAGTTATGTAAATATCTAAAGATTCATAAAGCTTAATGGTTACACTAGTAGAGATAGGGAGGTGGAGAAACAGAATGAGAAAGGTAAAAATTGAAAAATGAATGGAGGATGAGGAGAGAAAAGTGAGATAAAGGCCCCATTGTGGAGTAAAAGGGAATTAATAGTGCTAGATAAAAGCGACAGAATAGACCAAACAAGAAAAAGAATAAATAAAAAGAGCAAAATAAAGAAAGTAAGGAAAATTTTAAAATTTATTTTATTTAATTTTTGGTGCCAGGGATTGAACTTGGGACCTTGTGCTTGCAAGGCAGGCAGTGGAACCACTGAGTTAAATCCCTGGCCCTGGAAAAAATTTTTAAAGGAGAAGAGAGAGAGAAAGGAAGAAAAATGTAAAAACCCAAAATAACAAAAAGGAAAAATGTCAACCCCCAATATAACAAGGCAAAAGAAAAAAAATCTTTTGAGTTTCAAACAAATTTTTTTTTGAATGAGTGGTTCCTTTGCAGGATCTGCACTATTAAAATCTAGCATGTCATGATTTTCACTATGTGGCTTAATGATCTATGTGTTTGTGAGGTGTCTTCCCTGCTCCGGAAGCCCCTCTGTCCATACACCCCAGACTATGGCAATTGCCTGGTGTGGCAACTGGCCAAGGAATGGTCTCACTTGCATTGACAGATGGGGACAGCAATGAGACCTGTGGTCTCTGGTGGATATAAGTAGCAGGCCAGGGGTTCAAGCAGACTGCTGAACTTAATGCTCACACTTTCAGATCCAGCCATCTCTAAAAGTCACATTTGCCAGGCCTGGTTTCTCAGTGGATCCCAAGTCCTTCCCAACCTGAATTTAAACTTCTCAGAGGGTATATGTCTAGCCCAAAACCTGTCTGTGCCTGTCTCCTATAGCTCTCTCTCACAGTCCTTATGGGAATGTAACACTGGAAACCTTGAAGTGGAGTTGTTCTATAGTCATTTTGTGGCTCAGTCTTAAACAATTGACCTCTTCTCAAAATTGTGCCTGATTGAAAACATACTGGCACTATGCCAGGCACTTTACTCAGTTTCTTCTCTAACCACAGCCTGTCATGAAGGAGTCAATTTCAGAGTAAATCTCCAGGCTGATTTTGTAGTTTAAAATGGCGGTGGGCTTTTCTTGGCACAAGCACTGCTGACTAGGTTCATAATTTCTCCCTGGATCTTCCATGTCCCTGGGCTTATATTTTCTCTGGGGACATTGGCCTCATGTGCAATCAGGTTGGTTGCTTGGTCATCAGTTCTGCTCTCCCTGTGGTGGGGAAATAAGATATAGAGCCAACTGGGAGTTTGCAGGTGGCCATGGCCAGAGTGTACAACCCCCAGGCATGGAGTTGGTTGGGGGCCAATGTGCTAGTCCATCCAGTTCATGAAGTGAAAGTTCATCTGGTCTCTGGGGGTATGGATCTATTTAGTCCATTGGGTACAGGTCCTTCTGGTCTTGAATATTGGTTATTTTAAATTACATACATGACAATTCTAAAATTTGAGTCATTTGAGGATCATTTTCTACTGTCTTAGTTTTGCATTTCAGTTATTTGCATCAGTGAATTTTTGATTGAGTTTCATACATTTCTAGTACCCAGATTTCTAGTATTCAAAGTACCAGATAATGTCATACTTCCTCCAGCAAGGATTCAATTTTTTTCTTGCCAGCATTTAGCTAGAGACAGATATATTGATTCTTGTTAGCCTTTGAGATGGCTAAGGGCTGGGTTTAAAGTTCCGTGAGACAGAATGCATTTCTCTTGTGCCTTTTAACTTAAGAAATATTTACTGAGAAATTTCTTTTCAAAAACCTATATATTGCTCATGATTCCTTCTCCATTTTAGGTTCTGAACTCTAATCTTTGCCTGTGTAGCTACATGTCTGTTTATCTTTTAAACATCCTAACAACTGTGGGTTTTTGTTTGTTTTTTTCACTGCAGCTGCTCTTTCTCTTTTCCCCCATTCTTCAGATTTGGGATTCAGAAAATTCCTTGAGATAAGGTCCTGGCACAATCTCACAGTCATTTCTCTGTCTTTCATTCTTCAGGATCCTAGATGCTTAAATCTTGGCCTCTCTACTTGTTTTGAACCCCAACTTTTGTCTTGAGCCCCTAAGTGCTCTCTGTCACTATGTTCTGGTGTCTTCTGTCTCCTAACTATAAAATGGCCAATACCTTGTCAGGCAAAATCGAGGGGGAATTTCTGGTGTATTCCTCTAGGATCTTGACTTCCCTGTCCCAGCTGCCTCGGGTGCCGATATTTTCAAATAACTGTCTCTTGTTTCCTTTCAGCCTTTGTGTTTTATCAGCATGGATTGCAGTGCCAGTGAGGAGCTGCACTTGTACAGAACGCGTCGTGGTGATTTTCAGACCCTTTCCTCCCAACCCCCATTTCTTCACCCTCTTATCTGAGAAAGATCCGTCTCCCTGCTTCCCATTACTTATCTTTTATTTTGCTCTTTTTTATATTTTGGGTTTCTCATGTAAGAGAAACAATGGAGATATTTAAGCTTGTGTGCCCGATTTATTTCACTTAACATTTTGGTTTCAAGGTACATCCATTTTCCTACAAATGACAAGTTTATCCTTCTTTATGACAGAATAATGCTCCATTGTGTACAATACTGCATTTTGTTTATCCACTCATCTGTTGATGGACATGTAGGCTGCTCTTAAAGTTTAGCTATTATGAATTATGCTGCTATAAATATGGGTATGCATGTATCACTGTAAAATGATGTCTTCATCTTTTTTGGGGAAGATATCTAGAAGGGAAATAACTGAGTCAAATGAAATTTCTAGTTTTAGTCTTTTGAGGAATTGCCATATCAATTCCCATGGTGGTTTTACAAGTTTACATTTCCACCAACAGTGTAGAAGTGTCCCCCTCCCCATAATAACTGTCTTTCTTTGTATGCTGGTTACCATTATAGGTAGTTTTGATGTAAATGGTAGTTTTAGGATCAGCTTTTATTTGGGGGGGGTACTGGGGATTGAACACAGGATCTTGTAAATGGTAGTTTGATAAGAGATTTACTTTAAAAATTTTAGACTTTAAAGACCACTGACTAACAGTTTTCTTCACTACAACAAAACACCTGATACTGGCTAACTTTATCAGAACACAGGTTTACTTAGCTCAGAGTTTTCTTGGCTCAAGGGCATGGTGGTGGATGCAGATGGATGGTGATGAGAGGAGCATGTGCTGGGGAGAGGACAGGGCCCGGGCTGCTCCTTTTACAACAGCCCTGTCCTGGGATCTCAGAAGGTTGAAGAATTGCCAGGGGCCCCCTATGAGCTGTGTTGCTCCCCAGTGATTTAGGGATCTTCCACAGGGCTTTGCCTCTTAAGGGTTCCACACCTCCAAACCCTGCCACCCTGTGGACCACGCCTTCAAACAAAGTGCACCCTTGGGGACACTTGACCATACCCAAGCCATACCAAGGATGCAAACTTTTAATATTAAAAGAGCTATTCCATTTCTAGTTGCTGCTTGTTAGACTGTTATAAATTATTAGCATTCTCCAGTTGCACTAAATAGATGTCTCTTTCTTTTCTCTCTGTCTCCCTTCCTCCCTTCCTTCCTTCCTTCCTTCCTTCCTTCCTTCCTTCCTTCCACACTGGGAATTGAGCCCAGCACCTTTGTACTGAGCTATATCCCCAGACATTTATCTATCTATTCACTTAATTATTTAATTTCGAGTCAAGGTCTTGCTAAATTGCCCAGGCTGGGCTCAAATTTTTTGACCTCCTGCCTTGTTCTCCCAGAGTGCTGGGATTACAGGTATTCACTACCATCTGAGCTCAAAATTGTTCTTAGAACATCTCTTTTGCCCTCTCCACTTGTGGGATAATTATATAACTTTCATTATGTATCTATCTCTTTCACTATGTCAATCCCAATAGAAGGGCCTTTGACTACTGATAAAATAAAACCAGCCAACTGGATTAGTTGACAGGAAGAGATACAGCTCTCCCTTCTGTAGAGAATGTTGAGCAAAGCCCTTGCCTTCTGCTCGCTGGAAGGCATGGCAGTGGACCGCAGCAGTGCACTTTTGTTAAGCAGGTAATTCTGGTCCTATCTTCTATAGCGTAGCCCTCAACACTTATTATAACAACAACATTTCAAAAAAGTACTTGATACATCTTCACATTTTCCTCTAGAATATATTGGTTGTAATTTTAAGCACTTTTTGTGATTTGGCATCGACACAGTTATCCCTGATTTACTGAGTCTCATTCCAGGCACTGATCAGGTGGAGGGAGACAAGTAGACCCGAGGTGGTTCTAGACTGTGATAAAGTGGCATGGCTCAGAGCTGAAGCGTGTGAGCTTAGCTTCTCTTCCTTGATTCTGCCTGGCTGCTGTGCTATCTGGATTCACAGTTGTGCTGTGTTCTCCCTCCCTCATGCCTTGATGTGTAGAGCTGGTGCTTCCACATGGCATGTGGAATTCTGGCTTTGGTGGCCACCATGTCTTCTTTCTTGCTGGCCTCTCTCTTCTTCATGGCAACCTCTTAAAGCTGGCAGAATGATGTAATGTTTTCTCCTCCTCCCTGTTCAGCCACTCCTGCGTGGTTGCCGAGGGAAACTAGGTAAGTATTACATCTGATATTAATTTAAATATCCCGTGTCTAGATAGAGACAGTGCATGACTTTTATGACATCTATTTTAAACTAGCTTTGGGCTGTTCTGGCAGGCTTTTTATAAGATTCACAGATGTTCCAGAGTTGAGGTTTCTGGTGTCTAAGCATCAGAGGAGGGAGTTCAGACGAGGTTTCTGGGGAAACAGGGGAAAGAGCAAAGCACTGTGGCATATTTAAGATGGTCCTAATGAGAAAAGACCACAGGATGAGTAAAGACAGCCCTAAATTGATAACTTTTGTTATCAGTTCCCAAGTGGTAAGGAGCTAGTGAGAAAGGCCACTCACTGAGTAAAGTCCCCCATCTCTGTCTTGTCTGTCCTTCCCCTCCTGGCTTCCCAAATCTCACTGTCTTTATTTCCGTGATTTTGATTTGCTGTCTTGCGTTGTGAAAGTTATGAACTATTTTTTGCCCCAATCTTGTCTCTCTTCCATGCTCTGTATCGCTCTACTCTGCAAAGTCCTCTTCTTTTGCCAGCTGCTCCCTGCTGGGTTTTGACAGTAGGTCTGACAGAAGGAGATTAGAAGGGGTATGGAAGGGACTTGATCCTTCTTCTGGATGGTTATTGTCATGGCAGCAATGGTTCTTCACCTTGACAGTGGCAGTTGATGGCTATAGCGGGATTTGGTTTCTGTTTGGGGTTTTTCTATTTTTCCGTACTGTGCCAACTCAGAAATGTTAATGCCAGCTGACCACTGTCCTCCTCAAATGATTGTTCTACTCTATAATCTCCTGTTCTGCTTCTGCATTCCATTGTCCCAATGTCTCCCTTTGATCCCCCTTAAGATCAGTAGTTGCTTCCTGCAGTGACAACCTTTGTGATATCTAACTATCTGCTTGCCTTTTCAGTTCTCTTAACAGAAAAAAAGAAAGAAAGTTAAGGAATCTCTTTGATGTGATATTTGTAGCTCCTCTTTTGAACTGAACCCTGGCTGATGTGCGTACTTTGTTGCTTCTGTAAGATGTACCGTAGGTGTTGTCACAGGAAAGGGCGCGCAGGATGGCTGGTGTTCATATCACTGGGCTTTCGGTCTGCATGTCAGATGGGGAAGGTCTGTGCCCCTCAGGCTGTCCTGGTCCAGAGAGTGGACACAGCCTCACAGTCTTGTGCTTACCTCACTGCTCCAGCTGCATCAGCGGGATAGGTCGAGTGAGGGTTTGTGTGAATGCACTCTGCGAAGTGTGCACAGGGCGGAAATCTGCTAATGGCCAATTTCTCAGTATGACCTGTATGGTTAGGTGGTGCCTGGCTCTGAGTAATTTCTAAATACCTGTTTCCCTGATTGGGCTCCCTTTTGAGGGCAGGTAGTATGTTTGCTTTGTTCCTTTCTATATATCCAGTTCATGGCCCAAAGGCGTTCGAAAACATTTGTCAAAAAAAAAAAAAAAGGAAGAAAAAGATAACGTCAGACCTAAAGACCACAGCAGTTGTGTTGTGTTAGATCCCTCTGCAGAGTCCCCACTGATCTGGGTGCCCAGGCTCCTTTCTCTCTAGACCTGCTCTATCCCTCCAGTCTGTTGTGAGGCCACCTGTTGATCAGGGACAGAATTCAGCGAATGGGTCTGACTTCCAGTTACTCTCATGACAAAAGTGGACTTCAGGATTTCTGGTACCAGAAATAGCAGACATAGAAACTTTTCTGCTAAAAATACTTATAAATGCTAGATACAATTCAAAAAATATATTTGCTTTTTATTTATTTATTTTTCCAGATTTTTATTAGCACCTGTTTGCAAAACAGTGATTGCACTCAATGTGGGGAGCTGGTACATGTACCTGGCAAATCTTAATTCCTTTCACATCCCCTCCCTCCCCACAAGCTCTTGGTCCTCTTCTTATTTGTGAAAGATCTACCTTCTTGTTTCCTGTTATCTTTTATTTTGCTCTTTAATTATTTTTGCTTTGGATTTCTGATAGGAGAGAAACCATTCACTAGTTAAGTTTGTGTGTCTGATTTAACTTAACATTATGTTCTCAAAATGTAACCATTTTCCTACAAAGGATTCAATTTGTTCTTTATGACAGAGTAGTACTCCACTGTGTATAAATATATTTTCTTTACCCATTGAAATATTTTTGGACATATAGGCCACTTCCAAGATTCAGTATTATGAGTTGTGCTGTTATAAATATGGATTTGTGTGTACCACTGTAATGCAACTTCGAGTCTTTAGGGAAGATACTTAGAAGGGGAATAGCTAGGTCAAGTACAATTTCTAATTTTAGCTTTTTGAGGAATCTCCAGACTGATTTCTATAGTGGTTATACTAGTTTACATTCCCACCAACAATGTAGAAAGCCTCACCAGCATTTAGTATTTGATTTCTTAATGATAGCCATTCTTTCTGGAATAAGAAAGAACCTCAGTGTTTTAATTTGCATTTTTCTAATAGCCAGATATGTTGAACATCTTTTATGCATTTATCCATCACTCATACTTCTGAGAAGTGTCTATTCATTTCAGCTGACTAGTTTTTGTTTGTTTGTTTGTTTCTTTTTTTTGGTACTGGGGATTGAACTCAGGACCTTGCACTTGCTAGGCAGATGTGGTGCCACTGAGCCACTTCCCCAGCCCAGTTGACCAGTTTTTGATTGGGTGTTTTATTTTGGGAGTCTAATTTTTTTGAGTTCTTTATATATCCCATGTATTAGTCCTCTGTATAGCTGGCAAAAATTTCCCCCCAATCAATAGATTGTCACTTCTTCTGTTGGGTGTTTCCTTTACTGTGAACCTTCTTTTTTTTTTTTTTTTTGTACTGGGGATCAAACTCAGATCCTTGTGCTTGCGAGGCAGGTGACAGAACCACTGAACTAAATCCCCAGCCCTACTGTGAAGCTTCTTAATTTGATCTGACCCCAATTTTTGATTCTTGATGTTAGGTCTATGCAATTGGGGTTCTGTTTAGAAAGTCCTTCCCTATCCTTAAGACTTCAAAAGATTGACATATTTTATCTTCCTCCAGATTGTTTCTGTTTTAATATTTAGATCTTTAACTCATTTTGATTTTAGTTTAGCACATGGTGAGATACATGGGTCTAGATTCTGTTTTCTGCATGTGGATAGCAAGTTTTCTCAGCACCATTTGTTAAAAAGACAATCTTTTCTCTAGTGTATGTTTTTGGCCCCTCTGTCAAATATCAGGTGTTTGAGTGTGCCTGGGATTGTTTCTGCATCATCTGTTCTGTTCCATGGATCCACATGTCTGTTATCGTGCCAGTGCCATGCTGTTTTTATCACGGAAACTTTGTAATATAACTTGATATCCAGGACTGTGTTTTCTCAGGCTTTGCTTTTGTTGTTCCCCAGGATTGCTTTTGTTGTTCTGTGTCTCTTCTGGTTCCATATGAATTTTAGAATTATTATTTCTACTTCCTTCCACCTGGAAAGAAATAGAATCCATGGAACAAATTCAAACAGATATCCAGGAGATTAAAAACTCCTTTGAAAGTATACAGAGCAGAATGAGCCAATGTGAGGACAGAATATCAGACATAGAAGACAGAATTGTGGTTAGTGACCATGAAAAGAGAGATTTCTTAAAAATAGCAAGGGACCATGAGAAATCAATCCAGCAGCTGTTAAATGATGCAAAAAAGAATAACGTAAGACTGATCAGAGTCAATGAAAAACCAGGAGATAGTGCAAATGACATAAAAAAATTGTTCAGAGAAGCAATGGCAGAAAACTTCCCAAGCAAGGGAAAACCATTTAACATACAGATAAGTGAGGCATATAGGACTCAAACTAGCCATGATGAAAAAACAAAAAGAAACTACACCTAGGCATACGATGGTCAAGATTGCAGAAATCCAACAGAAGAACAAAATACTAAAAGCAGTTAGAGAAAAGAAACAAATCACATACAAAGGAAAGTGCATCAGAATCACAGCAGACTTATCAACACAAACCCTCAAGGCAAGAAGAGTTTGGAGTGAAGTATTTCAAGCCCTAAAAGAAAACAACCTCCAACCCAGATTGATATACCATGTAAAACTATCTTTCAAAATTGTAGGAGAAATAAGATACTTTCATGACAAACATCACCTTAGGAACTTCATGAATACCAAACCAGCACTCCAAAAAGTTTTAGACAATATCCTAGGAAAAGACAACAAGGATCACAACCCCAGGAAGCCCAACAGAATGAAGCCATCAGGCAAGGCAAGAAATTAAATGGAAAGGGGAAAAAATAAAAATAAAGGAGTCAACAACAGCACAATATCATGACAAGGATAAGTCAATACATATCAGTTATAACCACCAATTCCAAAGGCCTCAATTCACCAATAAAAAGAAATAGACTGGCAGAATGGATGAAGAAGCAAGACCAGCAATATGCTGTATAGAAGTAACACACTTAGCTGAAAAAGAAATTCATAGACTAAAAGTCAAAGCATGGAAAACAATACTCCATGTGACAGGAACCCAGAAAAAAGCAGGGGTAGCTATCCTATTTGCAGACAAAGTGGATTTCAAATCAAAACTAATTAAGAGAGACAAAGAAGGTCACTATATCCTTATAAAGGGAACAATCCAAAAAGAAGAAATGACAATCATAAATATATATGCCCCAAATATTAGTGCACCCAACAATATAAAACAAATATTAATGGACATGAAAAATCAAATAAGCACTAATACTAATGCTAGTGGGGGACCTCAATTCCCCTCTGTCACAAATAGATGAACTAGACAAAAAAATCAACAATGAAATACTAGAACCTAACCAAACTTTTGAACAAATGGACTTAATAGATATCTATAGAGTGTTCCACCCCACAACATCAGAATACACATTCTTCTCAGCTGGGCACAGGTCATTCTCCAAAATAGACCACATGTTATCTCATAGAACATGATTAAGCAAATGCAAAGGAATTGAAGTTTTCCCATATATTGTCAGACCATAGCACAATGAAATTGGAGATCAATAGCAAAAGAAACCACAAGAACTTTACAAACACATGGAAATTGAATAACACCCTCCTGAACAACTAGTGGGTCACAGAGGAAATTAAAGAAGAAATTAGACAGTTTTGACAATTAATAATGCCAATACAACATACCAGAATTTATGGCACACAGTGAAAGCAGTCCTATGAGGGAAATTCATAGCAGTGAATGCCCATATTAGGAAAACAGAGCGAGTTCAAATAAACAACCTAATGCTGAACCTCAAGCTCCTAGAAAAAGAAGATCAAGATAAACCTAAAACTCATGCAAGGAAGGAAATTATAAAGATCAGAGGAGAAATCAATGAAATGGAGACTAAGAGAACAATACCAAAAAATCAATGAATCCAAGAGTTGGCTCTTTGAAAGAATAAATAAAATTGACAAACCCTTAGCCAACCTTATCAGAAAAAGGAAAGAAAAGCCTCAATTCCATGCAATTAGGAATGAAAAAGGTGAAAGTACAGCGGATCCAGCAGAAATCCAGAGGATCATCAACACCTACTTTTTTTTTCTTTTTTTGGTACCAGGGATCGAACTCAGGACTTTGCACTTGTGAGGCAGGCAGCAGAATCACTGAGCTAAATCCCCGTCCCCATCAACACTTACTTTGAGAACCTGTACTACAATAAGATGGAAAATGCAGAAGAAATACACAGATTTGATATAAAAATTGTAAACAACCCAATATCAATCAATAAAATCAAAAACCAAAATAAATGCCTGGGTCCTGATGGCTTCACTGCTGAATTCTACAAGAAATTTAGGGAAGAGCTAATACCCATTACTTCTCAAACTCTTTAATGAAATTGAAAGGGAAGCAATACTCCCAAATTCATTCATGGAAGCAAGCATTACCTTGATTCTGAAAGCAGAGAAAGACCCAACCAAAAAAGAGAATTACAGACCAATCTCCCTAATGAACATAGATGCAAAAATCCTCAACAAGATATTGACAGAATACAGAAGACCATCAAGAAGATCATACAAGGGCAATACTTAAAAATCAATAGCCTTCTTGTACATGAATAACAGACTCATTTAGAGAGACATTGGGGGAAAATTCCTTTCACAATAGCATCCAAAGATATAAAATACCCAGGAATCAGTCTAATAAAGGAAGTAAAAGACCTCCATTTTGAAAACTACAGCACTCTGAAAAAACAAAAAAAGATCAAAGACGATATCAGAAAATGGAAAGATACCCTTTGTTCTTGGGTAGGAAGAACCAATATAGTGAGAATGGCCATATTTCCAAAACTGCTATATAGATTCAATGCAATCGCAATTGAAATTCCAGCAGCATACTTCATGGACCTTGAGAAAACAATCCAAAAATTAATTTGGAACCAGAAGAGACCTAAAATAGCAAAAGCAATTCTAGACAACAAAGACAAGGCAGGGGGGTATCACAACCCCAACTTCAAACTATACTGCAAAGCTACTGTGATAAAAACAGCATGGTACTGGCAAAGAAACAGACCTGAGGACCAGTGGAACAGATTAGAAGATGCAGAAACAACTCCAGACACACCCAGCCACCTCATCTTCAAAAAAGGAGCCAACCACCCTTACCGGAGGAAAGATAGCCTCTTTAGTAAATGGTCCTGGAAAAACTGGGTTTCAATTTGCCAAAGATGAAAACTAGACCCATATCTCTCACTGTGCACTAACTAAAATTGAAATGGATCACAGATATAAATATTAAAACAGAAACGCTAAACCTAGAAGAGAGGTTAGGTAGAACTCTTGAAGACATTGGTGCAGGAAAAGATTTTATGAACAAAACCTCAGTTGCACATGAACTAGCACAAACAATCAACAAGTGGGATCTCTTCTTATTGAAAAGCTTCTACACAGCAAGAGAAACCACCAACAGTGTGAAGAGACAACCTACAAGGTGGGAAAAAATTTTTACCAGATGTTCTTCAGACAAAGGTCTATTATCTAGAATATATAAAGAATTTTAAAAAATTAGACCCCCCCCCCAATTTAAAGACCCAATCCAAAAATGGGCATCCGAAGTGAATAGACATTTGTCAGACAAAGAAGTAGAAGCAGAAAATAAACATGAAAAAATGTTCAGCATCACTGGTCATTTGAGAGATGCAGATGAAAACAGCACTGAAATTCTGTCTTACTCCAGAAAGAATTGCTGCTATCAAGAAATCACCCAATAACAAATACTGACAGGGCTGTGGGGAAAAAGGAATCCTTCTCCACTGTTGGTGGGAGTGTAGACTGGTGTAACCACTGTGGAAATCAATGTGGAGATTCCTCAAAAAACTATGATTAGCGGTCCTATTCCTCTTTTAGGTATATTCCCAAAAGAATTAAAAGCCTCATACCACAGCGACATATGTGCACTCATGTTTATAGCAGCACAGTTTGCAATAGCTAGAGCTTGGAAACAGCCCAAGTGCCCATCAAATGGTGACTGGATAAAGAAGATGTGTTTTGTTTTTAAATAAAATGGAGCACTACTCAGCCATAAAGAAAGATAAAGTAGAGACATTTATAGCTAAATGGATGCACCTTGAGGCCATACTCTTAAGTGAAATAAACAGGACATGCATGTATTAAAATAAAATTGTTTCTCTGGTGTGAGAAACTGAAAGTGTAAACCAGGACCAAACTGCATAGTAGATATTGTGAAAGAGGAAGAAAATGTTCAAAAGGGAAGGGGAACTAGGGAGGGGGGCAGGGGAATGGAAAGAAGGGAAAGAAAATAATGAAAAGAGAAGGAAAAAATGGAAATAAAGCTTTTGTAAATAGGGAAGGGTGGAGGGGTTAAAGGGAGGGCAGGGGAAGGGGAAAAACATAAGAACCAAGATACGACATGTACAGATACAAATTCCCAGTGATGAATGTGATCATAATGTATACCTAAAAGGCACCAATAAACTCAATAAAAAATGAAATATATGTGTTGAATTTTCTTATGAATTCTAGAAATATATAGACATCAAATGTTCTCAAAACAGAATCACTTTTTTCTGAGTGTTTAGATATAATTCTTCTAGAGAAGGTAGAGTCCACAAAGGCATGGTTTTAACAATAACAAAAGATAGTCTATTATCTATTCCATTGCATTTTTATGTAATTATGATTGATATTAATATATGAAAATTGGGATCGAGTTATTACAGACCAAGACATTTAGGGAAAATCATGTACAGGATACACCATTAACATTAGTGATTATTCTCAAGCTGAGAACATACATGTACTTGTCACAAGTACAGTCTGAATCATAGACGTGCACTAATCTCTTGATTTATGAGTCTTTGTAATTCTTAAACAAGAATCTTAATTTTCCAAGCTACCCTGGAAGATGTGTATGGCTTATGAGTACAATATTTATGGCATGGGAAACCTCGCATCGAGACCACTCCTGCTCTGGGTAGTTTGTCAGTTAGCCTGTAAATGTTTAACTCTGTTACTGAGTCCATAGACTGTGCCATTTATTATCCCAGGCCCCAGGGAACCAGGAGACTTAGTAAACAATGTTATAAAATGGTGTTTGTTCCTTAGAAGAGAGAAGCTTTTTAAAAAAATTCTTTTATTGGTACATTTTAGGTATACAATACGTTTACATTTATCTTTGGGTGCTTGTACCTATACATGACGTATCTTGGTTCTTATTTTTTTCCCCATTCCCTCTGCGCCCTTCACCCCTCCACCCTTCCCTATTTACAGAGTTTGATTCCATTTTTTTTCTTTTCTCATAATTTTTCCTTTCCCTTCTTTCCTTTCCCCTTCCCCTCCCACCAACCCTACACCTTTGGACCTTTTCCTATTTCAAATTATCAGTTATTCATTTTAATCATTTTAATCCTCATTTACACTTTCAGTTTCTCACACTAGAGAAACTGTTCAGTATTTATGCAGGTGTGTCCTATTTATTTCACTTAAGAGTATGGCCTCAACATGCATCCATTTAGCTATAAATGTCTCTAGTTTCTTGTTCTTTATGGCTGAGTAGTACTCCATTTTATAAAAAACCCCACATCTTCTTTATCCAGTTTCCAGTTGATGGACACTTGGGCTGTTTCCAAGCTTTAGCTATTATGAACTGTGCTACTATAAACATGGGTGCCCATATATCCCTGTGGTATGATTCTTTTAATTCTCTGGGGAAGATCCCCAGCAGGGGAATAGCTGGGTCAAATGGGACCTCTAGTCCTAGTTCTTTGAGGTATCTCCATACTGATTTCCACAGTGGTTGCACCAGTCTGCACTCCCACCAACAGTGGAGAAGGGTTCCTTTCTCCCCACACCCCCACCAGCATTTGTTATTGGTTGATTTCATGATACCAGCCATTCTTTCTGGGGTGAGGTGGAATCTCAGTGTTGTTTTCATCTGCATCTCTCGAATGACCGGTGATGCTGAACATTTTTTCATATGTTTATTTGCTGCTTTTACATCTTTGTCTGAGAAATGGCTGTTCATTTCAGATGCTCTTTTTTTTTTTTTTTTTTTTTTGGTACTGGGGATTGAACTTGGTTCCTGCGCTTGCACAGCAGGCAGTGAAATCACTGAGCTAAATCCCTGGCCCCCAGATGCCCATTTTTGAATTGGGCCTTTGTATTTGGGGAAACTGGTTTTTTTCACTTCTTTATATATTCTAGATAGCAGTCCTTTGTCTGAAGTACAGCTGCTAAAATTTTTTTCCCATATTGTAGGTTGTTTCTTAGCTCTGTTGGTGGTTTCTCTTGCAGTGCAGAAGCTTTTAATAAGATGAGATCCCTGTTGTTGATTCTTTGTGCTAGTTCCCATGCTACTGAGGTTTTGTTCATAAAGTGTTTTCCTATGCCAATGTCTTCAAGAGTTCTACCTAACTTATCATCCAGCAAGTTTAGTGTTTCTGACTTAATATTTAGATCTTTAATCCACTTCAATATTAGTTTAGTGCATGATGATAGATAGGTATGGGTCTAGTTTTAATCTTTGGCAGGTTGAAATCCAGTTTTTCCAACACCATTTATCAAATAGGCTATCTTTCCTCCAATGAGGGTGGTTGGCTCCTTTGTCAAAGATGAGGTGGCTGAGTATGTCTGAAGTTGTTGCTGCATCTTCTAATCTATTCCGCTGATCCTTGGGTCTGTTTCTTTGCCAGTACCATGCTGTTTTATCACAATAGCTTTGTAGTATAGTTTCAAGTTGGGGATTGTGATACCCCCTGCCATGTCTCTGTTGCCTAGAATTGCTTTTGCTATTCTAGGTCTCCTTGGGTTTCAAATGAATTTTTGGATTGTTTTCTCTAGTTCTGTGAAATATATTGTTGGAATTTCAATCAGCATTGTATTATATCTATACAGCAGTTTTGGAAGTACGGCCATTTCCACTATATAGGTTCTACCTACCCAGGAGAAAGGGATGTCTTTCTATTTTCTTATATCCTCTTCAGTCTTTTTTTTAGAGTACTGTAGTTTTCAGTGTAGAAGTCTTTTGCTTCCTTTGTTAGATTGATTCCTGAGTATTTCAGTTTTTTGGATGCTATTATAAAAGGAATTGTTTCCCTAATTTCTCTTTCAGTGAGTCTGTTATTTGTGTATAAGAAGGCTATTGTTTTTTGAGTGTTGACCTTGTATCCAGCTACTCTACTGAATCTGTCAATTAAGTCAAAAAGTCTTTTGGCAGAGTTTTTTGGGTCTTCTATGTAAAGTATCATATCATCAGCAAATAATGACAGTTTAGCTTCTTCCTTTCCTGTCTTTATTCCTTTTATTTCTTTCTCTTCTCTAATTTCTGTGGCTAATATTTCCAGAACAACATTGAACAGGAGTGGTGATAGTGGGCATCCTTGTCTTCTTCCTGATTTTAGTGTGAAAGTTTTCAGTTTTTGACCACTTAGTATGACGTTGGCTGTTGGTTTTTCATAGATAGCCTTAATCAAGTTAAGATAAAGACCTTCTATTCCAATTTTCTGTAGGGTTTTTATCATGAATGGGTGTTGGAGTTTGTTGAATGCTTTTTCTGCATCTATTTAGATGATCATATGGTTTTTGTCCTTGGCTCTGTTAATACAGTGTATTACATTTATTGATTTATGGGTGTTGAACGATCCTTGCATCCCTGGCATAAATCTGACTTGGTCAGGGTGTATGATCTTCTGGATGACACTCTGTATTCTGTTTGCCAGTATCTTGTTGAGGATTTTTGCATCTATGTTCATTAGGGAGATTGGGCTGTAGTTCTCTTTTTGGGTTGGGTCTTTCCCTGGTTTTGGAATCAAAGCAACACTTGCTTCCAGGAATGAATTTGGAAGTATTGCTTCCCTTTCAATTTCCTTGATGAGTTTAAAGAGTAATGGTGATAGTTCTTCTTTAAATGTCTTGTAGAATTCAGCAGTGAAGTCATCCGGACCTGGGCTTTTCTTTGTTGGTAAATTTTTTATTACATTTTCAATTTCACTCATTGTACTTGGGGTGTTTAGAATTTCTATATCTTCTTCGTTTAACTTTGGCAATTCATATGTATCTAGGAATCTGTCCATTTCTTCTGTGTTTTCCATTTTATTAGAGTACAGGTTCTCGAAGTAGGTATTGATGATCCTCTGGATTTCTGCTGGTTCTGTTGTGACTTTCCCTTTTTTGTTCTTAATTGCATAGATTTGAGCCTTTCCTTTCCTTTTTTTTGATAAGGTTGGCTAAAGTTTTATCGCTTTTATTTATTCTTTCAAAAAACCAACTCTGATTAGTTGATTTTTTTGTATCATTCTCTTAGTCTCCATTGCATTGATTTCTGCTATGATTTTTATAATTTCCTCTCTTGCTTTGGGTTTGTTATGTTCTTCTTTTTCCAGGAGCTTGAGGTTCTGTATTAGGTTATTTATTTGAGTTCTCTCTGTCTTCCTAAAATGGTCATTGACTGCTATGAATTTCCAGTGTAGAACTGCTTTCATTGTGTCCCATAGATCCCTGTATGTTTTACTGTCATTATCATTTACTTGTAGAAACTGTCTAATTTCTTCTTTAATTTCCTCTGTGACCCATTGGTTGTTCAGGAGGGTGTTATTCAATTTCCATGTGTTTGTGGGGGTTTTGCGGTTTCTTACATTATTGATCTCCAGTTTTATTGCACTATGGTCTAATACTATGCAGGGGGTAACTTCAATTCTTTTACATGTCCTATGAGCTAGAATGTGGTCTATTTTGGAGAATGACCTGTGTGCAGCTGAAAAGAATGGGTATTCTGATTTGGTTGGGTGGAACATTCTGTAAACATCTATTAAGTCCATTTGTTCAATAGCTTGGTTCAGTTCTAGAATTTTATTGTTAATTTTTTGTCTAGATGATGTATTTGTGATAGTGGGGTATTGAGGTCTCCCACTACAATTGTGTTAGTGTTTATTTGGTTTTTTCATGCCCATTAATATTTGTTTTGTATAGTTGGGGGCATTCGTATTTGGTGCATATATATTTAGGATTGTCATCTCTTTCTCTTGGATTGTTCCCTTCACAAGGATGTACTGCCCATCTTTGTCTCTCTTAATTAGTTTTGGTTTGAAATCTACTTTATCTGCAAATAAGATTGCTACCCCTGCTTTTTTCTGGGTTCCTGTCATGTGGAGAACTGTTTTCCATCCTTTTACTTTCAGTCTATGAATTTCTTTTTGAGTTAGGTGTGTTTCTTGTATATACAGCATATTGTTGAGTTTTGCTTCTTAATCCATTTTGCCAGTCTATTTCTTTTGATTGGTGAATTGAGGCCATTAACATCGATGGCTATAATTGGTAGATATTGACACATCCTTGTCATGATGTTTTACTGTTGTTAGCTCTTTTATTTTTTACTTTTCCCCCTTTCCCTTTAGTTTCTTACCTTGCCTGGTGGCTTCCCTCTGTTGGGCCTCATGGAGTTGTGACCTTCATTGTCTTTTTCTAGGATATTGCTTAGAATTGTTTGGAGTGCTGGTTTGGTGTTCATGAAATTTCTCAGGTGTTCTTTGTTGTGGAAGTATCTAATTTCCCCATTGATTTTGAAAGATAATTTTGCATGATACAACAGTCTAGGTTGGAAGTTATTTTCTTTTAGGGCTTGAAATATTTCACTCAAGGATCTCCTTGACTTGAGGGTTTGTGTTGAGAAGTCTGCTGTGATTCTGATGGGCTTTCTTTTGTAGGTGATTTGTTTCTCTTTAACTGCTTTTAGGATTGTGTTCTTCTGTTGGGTTTCTGGGATCTTGACTATTATATTATATTTTTTTTGATTGTGGCTAGTTGGAGTTCTATATGCCTCACTTATCTGTATGTCCAATTCTCTACCTCTGTCTGGCAAGTTTTCTACTATTACTCCTGTGAACAGTTTTTTTAATGTCAATTGTACTTTCTCCTGCTTTTTTGTGGACTCCTATCAGTCTTATGTTATTCTTCTTTGCATTGTCTAGCAGCTGCTGGATTGATTTCTCGTGGTCCCTTCCTATTTTGAAGAAATCTCTGTTTTCATGGTCATTAACTGCAATTCTGTCTTCTATATCTGATATTCTGTCTTCTCATTCCTTTAATCTGCTGTGCATACTTTCAGTGGAGGGAGTTTTTAATCTCCTGGATATCTGTTTGAATCTGTTTCATGGATTCCATTTCTTTCTTACGCTGGCCATTCATGGCTTCCAGCATGTTTCTGAGCTCATCTTTTTTTTTATCTGTTTCTGTTCTAGAGCCTCTAATCATGTCTTTCACTCTGCTCACCATCTCTGTAGTTATCTGGGAGATTATTTCTGCTTTGAATTTTTCTAGAGCCTCATCCATCTGTTTTGTTACTTCCTGTGCTATCAGTTCAGGGAGTCCAGGTGGTTGATTATCAGACTTTTCCACCTCATTTCCCCAGAATTTGCCTTTTGTGAGGTGGAAGTCTGAGTTTGTGCCCTGCTTAAATGTCTTCTCATTTTTGTTTTTGGTGCTGTCCTTGGTTTAATTCCTGGGTTGATACTTTGAAATCGCTTATTGTAAGTATCTTTGTTGCTTGTGTTTAGAACCCTTATGGAATGATTGCTTCTCAGAGGTGTCTTCCAGATATTGCTGGTCTTTAGGTTTTGAGTCTCCAATGACTTTGAGGCTGTCTCATTTTCATTATATCAGGAAGGACAACTGATTAGATCAATCACAATACCTTAGCCCAAGTGATACAATCAGCAACACCACTGCATCAAGTACATCTTAGAAAATGACAATTTGTGGTAGTTATTAATCTATCACCTTTAACTGTGTGAATTAAATAAAAATGAAGGATCAACCCAACATACGTTTATAGTGAATAAAGTCTTTAATATAGCAACTTTACCCTTCAGGATGGAGAGTTACAAGGAGTTGGGGAGGGAGGGATAAGTTGGTAGAAGGATAGAGGAAGGTTAGCAGTGAGGCCAGAGGACACAGGTGAGAGAAGGAAAGAGAAGAAAAGAAAAATAAAGAAGAAATATGAATTAGGGCCAGAACAGGAACAAAAAGGGAGAGGAAGAAGAGTGTGAAACAGCAAGAGAGTGAGTGTGAGACAGAAAGAAAAGAGAAAAGAAAGAAAAAAAGAAAAAAAAATTAAAATAAGAGCAAAAAAATAATAATTTTGAAAAGAACAAATAAAAGATAAAAATGAAGGGCCTCCCTCAGGCTATGCCTCTGCTGTTGCAATAGACAACATGGGCAGCAGTGTGCAGATCTAAGTCAATGAGTGTCACCAAGCCAGTCACAGACCCATGAAATTCAGGCAGATTTCTGGCTGCAAGTTGAGCTCCCTGTCCTCCTGCAGGGTTGAACTCTGCCAGGCTCTACTGCAGGTTCCAGCTGCCCTTCCCCTGAAGATAGTCCAGGTTCCAATGGGAGGTGATGATCCCTCCAACTGACCAAGCACGTGGTCTGGTGTGCCTTATTGCAGAGATTCTCTTCACTTTTCCAGTGGGCTTCAGTCTTCATCAAGGAGCCATCTCACTGGTTGCAGGTGGGCATGGTGAGCCAGACGGAGGGAGGCTCCAGACGGCCAGGGACCTCTCAGCCCCTGTGTCTGAGCTGCTTGTCGGTGGGCGTGCCGAGGTGTCCTCCTGGCATTTATTTTTGTTATTTCTGTAGTTGCCTTTCCAAAGAGGAGCTACTTGGAGAGCATCTATGCTCTGATTTCTTTGTGTTCCTATTCATTTTCTTCCATCTTTGATTTATAACAATACTTTTAGAACTGTGTTGTAAGAGTCAATTGCTTCTTTATATGGGTAAATTGAATTGAATTCCATGCTAATTCATTCTATGCAGTTCTTACCAAAAGATAATATACTAAGTGACTTGTTAGGCAGCCACAGAGAGGCCTGTCAATGAGGACATGATGTTTTCCGGAAAGAATGGCCACTTTGAATAAACAAAGTGGTAGGTGAAGAGCAGAGGGAAACAGACCCTAGGTTGATGAAGAGAGAAATCTTGTGATAATGAGAACTTGTTAACCAAGTATAACCAAGGCAAGAATATTTAAACAGGTTCATAGTGATTTCTTGGTAATTTAAAAGCGCAAAGAGCAGTAATTATTCAGTTCTGAACCTTGCTCAGAGTGAGGCAGAGGGAAGAGAAATCCTCTTACGCTTCTATCCTGGATTCTCTGGGTACAATTGGGTACCATTTGTGTGACTTGGGATATAAAAAATGGTTCCAACAAAGCCATGGAGGATTCAGAATCCCTGCTGTGGGAGGAGGAGGAAGAGAAAGGGGAGAAAGATGGGGAGGAAGGCAGAGCTTGAGGTAGGCAAGGTAGTGGGTAGGGAGCCAGGCTGGGTGGCTGTGTCTGGCTCTACATGGATTGTCTGCCATAGACAGCCTCGATGTCTCTGCCACATCTTTTTCTGGGAGATCTTTGCTCTAATTTCCTGGGAGACGAACGAGGGGAGGAGAGGACTTTTGCTGCCTAGAATTTGTTTTTTCTCCTTTCCACAGTCTCTGAATTTCAGGCAGTTTGGTTGGATATACTAGTTTTGGAACAGTCCAAGGAAATTACATGGCATAAAGTGTATGACTGAAAACAAATAAATGTGCAATGGTAGTGTGCCGGGCCTTGCTCTTGTTGCTTTACATTTATTAATATACTTAACGGCTCTTCATTGCGAACAAGTGAAGAACAGAATGAATTATTCCCATTTTACAGATGGGTTGATTTTGTGAGATACACATATCATCCCGTATCATTCAGGTATTTGGCTTTATAAGGCAGTAACCATTAAAAGTGAAGACTACTTTTGCTTTACAGAAGTTGCAGTCATAGCTAATTTTAAACCGTGGTAGGAGAGTCGGGGAGTGCAGTCCCTGTCTCTGTTTAATCAAGTCAATTCCTGCCCTCTAGTCCAAAGCACTCCTCCCAGTCCTCTTTTAATCCCTTAGGGAATAAATTCCACACGGGAAGGCTGACCACACCCTTCTGCAGCGGGCCACACAATGAAATGTGGATGTAGCATTTGCCACCACTATTAAAATCACATTGAACCCCCAGTTTCCTATAGCTCACATGAAGCAACTTTGTCTCTTTCCTCACTTGCTGGTCTATCCAGGACCTGTTCTGGCATAGAGCCACAGTGCCAGGTTTGAAGATGGCTTTATGTACCTCAGATTCAGTGACAATCCTTGGCGGACATGGGAGGTGGTGACAGTTTTCTGTCACTATACTGAAATACCCGAGATAATTAACTTATAAAAAAATAAGCTTATTTTGGCTTACAGTTTTAGAGGTTACAGTTCAAGACTGGGAGAGCCAAAGGGCCTTTTCCTGGTGTGCCAAATAGCCATGGTGGGGAGCGTGAGGTAGAGCGAGCTCCCCACCTCCTTGCCAGGAAGCAAATGAGAGAATGGAGGGGCTGGCACCCCCCAATCCCTTTCAAAGGCACCCTCTCATGGTCTAAAGACCGCCCACTCAGCTCCACCTCCTAATGCTTCCCACCCTTCCCGACAGTTCCGCTGGGGACCAAACCTTCCACACATGGACCTTTTGGGGGAACATTCAAGATCCAACACTCATCACTGGGTGGCAATGAGGTTTTGAAATACTGTAGGAGTTATCTGAGATGGTCTACAGTAGGGCAATGAACGTCAACCCTGATTTTTGTGATCACTAAAGATATTTCTTGCTGCCTCAAAAATGTCATTTTCGTGACATGGAACTATCATTGTGTTTTTGTGTTGAAGCCTGATTATAGTAGAAAGCTTTGTTTCTAGTATGAGGCCTCTTCAGTTTATGTCTAGTTTTCATTGGTTTCCTCTGGGTGTGGCTAACTATCTGTCCTAGTATCTAACCACTTTCATTTACCTGGGATGGGAGGTTACAGCATATTTTATGCAGTTCTCCTGTTATGGGTACAGTATTATTAATAACCCCAAGGCAATCCAGATATTGGCATCCTCCTCCCAAAACAATTAATAGCAACAGCTATGCCACCTTGGTTATGATAATAAAAGCAGCATCAATTATCCTGTGAATGTTAACCAGAGAAAAAAACCCATTTATAATGATAGTAAGAATAGGAAGAAAATCCAGTATCGACCTACAGTAAATATCTACCAAATGGAATGACTTTACCAACCACAGAACATCAACAGTGTAAAGCTAACTACCTATCCAGAAATTTATAAAACTTTGCAGTTATCCTAGAAAAGGTAGAGGGGGTAGGGTGCCAGAGAATGAAAAAAAGCAAAGTTTGAGAAATTAATCAATAGGCTATGATAAGGGAGAGGGAAAAGTGAAGGGTGGTGGTAAGACATTAGAGAACAGTCATGGGAAAAAGTGAAAAGGGAAAAGAAGAAATAAGATACACAGAGCAAAATATAGGAAATGAAATGAAGGTAAGAAAGAAGAAGGAAACTTAAAAGAGAAAAAGATAAAAGAAACTAAAAGAAGAAAAGAAATAAAAGGGAAGAAAAAACCCCACAACCCCCCAAAAACGTGATGAAGGAAGGCTAAAAGTAATAAAAAATAGTAAAAACAAAAAAGGATTTTGTGTGTTTTAGAATGAGTGGTTTCTTTCCAAGATCTGCAGTCTTGAGAACCATCTAGTCACAATTTTCTCTGCCTAACGTTAGGGCCGATGGTCTTGAAGGTGCCCTCCCTGCACCAGAGGCCCCTCTGTCTGTTCACCCCAGACTGTGGTTACTGTCCTAGCCAAAGTCTGTCCCTGCTCCCATTGGTAGATGGGAAAGACAATCAGCCCTCCAGTATCTGTTGGATGTAGGCCACTCAGGCACTCAGCGATGGTTCAGGTGGACCGTTAGACCTAATGTCAGCAGTTTTGGGGTCTGGTTGCTCCCTTTTCTCCCTGAGCATCGTCCTCGTCTGGGATCAGGTTAGTTCTCACCTCTGCTGCTCTGTGCCTGCAGGGGCGCCACTCCTCTGTTGTGGGCTGGGTTGTCTGCTTTGGGGACAGGCGCCTTCGGGAGAGGGCCCACTTGCTGGAATCCATGCAGGCCTCTTTTTTCTACTCATTCTTCTCTATTTTCCCAATCATTGCTTCAGCATAGACATTGTCTTCTTTACCTGCCTCTCTCTGTCTTGTACGCCCAGTTGTCCCATTGCTATCAGAGTTCTTTTTATACAGTACAAGCCATATCACTCGCTCACTTAAACTTGTGTTATACTAGATTGTTCACGGAATAAAAGTCATCATGACAAGAGAACTTTTCTCAATGTTGTGTTGGTCTGGTTCCCATCCTCTCCTCCCCAGCTGGGTTGAGCAGCCACTGTGTCAGATCTCTGTGCTCATTCTTTGCATTTTTAGTTCTACCTTTGCTTTTGGTCCTGAAGAATTTCCCTTCATTCCACTGCAATTCAGCTATTTATTTAAATTATGGCTATATCGGTTTTCACTTATCCTGCCTTTTCAATTTGAAAGCTTCTTTAATTCCTGAAAAGTCTATCATATCATCCCTTTAAATATTGCTTCTTCCCCATTCTATGCATTTTTGGTATTTAGGGAATACATATAGACATGCCTGGATAGATTTGTTTTGAGGTCCTTTCTGTCCTCTCCCACCAAACCACTGACTCTCACTAAAACCTATGAATTTCTTATTTTTGACCTCTAAAAATTTCCCTTTTTGCTTTTGAGCTTGGAAATATATTAACAACAGATTTTAAAATATTTTACCTCACATTTCTGTATTAGGGGTAGAAAGGCACGCATAACTGCACCTTAGCTCTATCTGCATCTTATTTGTATGTCTTTGCTTAGACTTTAAACCTTTAAAATTTGACTTTCCCCAACTTCCATTGAAAACGTTTCTATTACATTCTTAGCTGGCCAAAATAGTCATTAGATCCAATGGGCATTTTCCAGTGTTTGTATTTATAGTGTACAGCCTGTGACACAGACCTTTACACTTCTCCCCTTACACTTCTCCAAAACCATTTCTCCCAGTTCTCTGCGCTTCTGAATTACTCTTTCAGTATCTTTTGAAAGCCATAAGCTGATGATTTCCAGTCTCAGTCTCCACATGAGCTGTATACCTGTCTATCCAAGTGCCCCTTTAATATTTCTCTACAACATCCTATAGGCTCCTCAGCCTTTTAAAAATTGAATACAATTTTTCCCAATCTGTTTTAAGATGTGAGTTCTAGAGTGATATTATTGGTCATGACCTTCAAAATAGAAGAAATTTTAAATGAATGGAGATGACTAGAGGTTTGGGCATGAGGAACCAGATGAAGTCTCACCTTAGTTTCTGCCTTCTAGATACATGAGCCATGGCAGAACAAGTATCTTCTGAAGATCTGGAACCTGCAGGACTCCAGAAGCAATGTCTCAGCTAGGGCAAGAAAATCTTCTTCAGTGAAGAGACCAAGTTCAATTGTAGTTTATTTACAAAGAAAGCACAATTTAGAAAGCATAACAGAAAGAGGAAAGTAGCTGAAGGAAAAGAGAAACCAC
Organism: Heterocephalus glaber; assembly: GCF_053883595.1. Classification (NCBI taxonomy): domain Eukaryota; kingdom Metazoa; phylum Chordata; class Mammalia; order Rodentia; family Bathyergidae; genus Heterocephalus; species Heterocephalus glaber. Next base: position 45,946,680 of record NW_028258372.1, on the reverse strand, counting down.
AAAGAGCATAAGCATTCATTAAATGTTTGTTGAGTTTCTTGAGAGTAGGTGCCATCTTTTCATCCTTAGAGCCTATCCTAGTGTCTGCTGTGTGCTAGACTACATGTAAGTGTTTGTTGCAGAAAACTGAAACTCTTGTAAATGACTTTTAATTTTTTTCTACTGGAGAGAGTATGGCAAAAATCCCTTTTCTGTTTTGATAAGAGGAAATGAGAAAGAAGGATAACTGCTTTGGGCACTTGGAAGGTCAGAATTCACTTTTATGGACACCTGAAATGTCTATTGTGCTAGCCACAGCTGGGTGTAATTAATATATATATATATATATATATATATATCCATCATTAAATTCATGGGCTAGAATTCCCACTGAAAAAAAGTCTTTTTTCCCAGGACTTGGAGTAGTGAGAGCGACTTTAATGCAAAACAATTTTGTTAATAAAAATATACATAATAAATAAAAAGTCATTGAGTTAGGGAAACTGAAATTTTTCACGCTGTGAATTTCTCCATTAGCTATTCACTCCTGGTGGCCAGGTAGTAAAATCACCACTGGGTCCAATGACCCCAGAGCTCTGAGCTGCCCTTTCTGCTCCTCGGCCCCACAGGGCTCGTGGGCAGTTCTCCTGCTCTGAGAGGAGCTTGGCTTCCTGAAGTCTTTCCCCAGGCCTCATGGTCTCGATGAAGAACACCCAGTTCCTGTCTTGGCAGCACACCGCTTGCCCTCTGCTGCGTGCCCTCAGCTTCCTCGTCCCTGGGAGACTTTCACTGTTGCTGCTGTGCAGAGAGCTGTCTGTCCGGGGTTTCCCTGGCCCATCTGCAGCCCCCAGCTCCATCTTCTCTGTGCAGCGCTGTGTGCACCCGTGTCTTTGGTGATCTCACTCATACAGCACGCTTCACCGTGTTCATGTTCGTGCTCAGGTTGGTCTGCTCAGGTTGTAAGGCGCTCGCTGTACTGTGCGACATGGATGTCAATGTGTGTTAACTGGGGGTGAACAGAATACAGAGGCGGCCCACCAGGGGGCCGCCCCAAGACACTGAGCCTTCCTCTCAGCCTCCCTTTCTCAGTAAGACCTACACAGGGAGGGTCGGAAGCAGTTCAGCTGGCACTCCCGTGAGTTTTTATGGTTGTCCCTTGAGATGAAAAGGATCTTGTCTGTTACTGTAAAACACAGGGGCTCTGGACTGGTTTACCAGGGCACACTGTGAAGCCTGTACAATTGTGTTGCCAAATGTTGGCGAATTTGTAAGACGAAGGTCTGCTCTGACAGCAGAAGTCCAAGAGGAGCAGGTGCCGACACCGATGCAGAGGAGGCAGAGAAGAGGACCATAAGCAGCAGTACCACCAAGGACGGAGCTTCTGGAACTTAGGCAGCTTTAGCCTTACCTTCCCCAAGAATGTGGACAGGGAAGCCTGTGGTTTGGTTCCCGTGGTCAGATGTGTTGAGGGCCAGCTGAGGAATGGGGGATCAGATGTATGTGCCTCCCCAGACCCCGAAACATGTCATACTAGGAGTAAAGACAGCTGCTTTTTCAGTGTCATTTTAGGTCTTTTATTCTCTTCAAGTGTGCCACCGAAAACTACAGAATTCACCGCGTATGGAGCTTGTGTTGAGAGCCAGTCACAGCACACAAAAGCAGAAGGCATTTCCTGGTCCCTTTTGCTTACCGGGTAGCCTACCAGACGTTCACACCTCGCCTCAAGCAGATAGCATCTGTTTCCTCTTTATCTAAGCCACGGAACATGAGAGCTCATTCAAATCTGAGAATTTTATTAACTTTTTAGGATAACTTCTCCCCATTCTTCAAACATCTTCCTTTCATAAGCAGGATAATGAGGTTGCTTGATGAGTTTTTAATGTTGCCGTGAAAGATCTCCCCTGGGTGCGCTTCTGCAAGAGACAACACAGCCCTAAGAGTTTTATCCAAATGAAGTGGGGAGACGCGCCCTGGCTCACTCCTCTCAGTCAAGAACACTTCGGAGTGCAGTCCTCTTCTGCGGGTGTCGCCTGTTCACCTGTGAGCGCAGGAAGGGCCACTAGGCGGAGCTAGCGTTTCAGGAGTCGCCTCCGAGCCTGCAGCTGGGGCGGGCAGGGTCGCCCCGCGCGGGAGAGAAGCCGCCCCGCTTTTGGAAGCCTGTGCCAGCCCCTGCCCTCTCCCGCACAAGCCATCTGCTCACCCGATGCCACACGAGTGGCCGAGGGCGACGCTGTACGGTGACGGCCCAGTTTGCCAGTCACGCCGGCGATGTCGGGCTTCAAATCTAGCGCGCCTTCCGCTGAGCTTTGCACGGCGACTGAGAGCTGCTGGGAAGGGACGCCTGTCCCGCCTCTGAGGCCCAGAAACCGCGATGGGAGATGGGGTGTCAGGGCGGTCACCTCCCGCGGAGCAGGCAGGCTCCGTCCCGGTCCGAGTCCGCCAGGGCCGCCCCGGAGCCAGCGCTTGGCCCCCGCAGCTCAGGCAGGCGTCTGACCCCGGCTGCCTGCTGACCTGGGGGCGGCGCTTCGGCTCAATCGCCTGGGCGCGCGTCTTTCCGGCGAAGGCCCGCCTCGCCCGCGGCCGCCTGTCTCGCTCTGCAGCCCGCCCGCCCGCCCGCAGCCTGGCGAAATCGCAGCCCCGCCAGGGCAGCCCAGCGGGCGCAGCGGGAGTGTGGGGAGACCTCTCCCGAGCCCGGGCCCTCCGCTCCGCGCCCACGCAGTTCCCGGGGCGCCCAGAGGGGCCGCTGCCTCGCCCGTCCGCCCGCCCGCGCCCGGTAGGGGGCGCCACGGCCCCTCGGGTCTCCCCGCCCACCGGAGGCGGCGGCCGGGCCGAACCGCACGACCGGATCGCGGGCGGCGGGAGGAGGGCGCGGGGCGCATGGGGCGCTGCGAACCGGGATCGCGCGCGGGCCCGCGCCCAGCTGCCTGCCGCGGTGAGGAGCGGCGGGGATGACCATGGCCGGGGGCCGGCGGGGACTGGTGGCCCCGCAGAACACGTTCCTGGAGAACATCGTCCGGCGGTCCAACGGTAAGGGCGCCCGGACCGGCTGCGCCGGGCGTCTCATTCTCATTTTTCCGCCCCTGCTTTTCTCGCAGGCGCCGCCCGCCGCTGGGTGCCCGCGGAGGCAGCAGCGCCGGCCGAGGCTGCTCGCCGGGCGCCGCTGCCCGAGAGCGGGGAGCCCCGCAGCGTCACGCCGGGGCCGCGAAGTCCCGGGAAAGTGCTCGGTGCGGGATGCGGCGCCTCCACTGTCCCCGCTCGCTGCTGGGAGTCGCGGGGACCCCGAACCCGGACCCCGGAGGGGCGTCGCTTCGCTCACACCTCCGCCCACCGCCCCTTCCAGGTCGACCCAGGGCCGGGGAGGTGGAGGGACAGCGAGGCCAAGGGGTGACAGGTGCAGATCTACGCCCACGACCGCGTGTCAGGAAGCCCCGGCGGAGGTCCATCCACTGCCCAGCACCCTCTCCCCGCGGTGAAGATGGGGCGCAGCCCTCAGGGGCCGAGTCCTAGGAGCAGGAAAGGAAGGGGAGGATTTCAAGCATCTCTGGACCATGCGGCGACCAGGGCTGAAGCATCGCAGGCAGAGCCGTCCTGGCTTCCGAAGCTCAGCTACGCCTGTGCATCAGCGGCCCACGGAAAGGGAGCTCAGCCAGAGATGCGCTTGGCAGGAGCTGGATCCCTCTCTTTCCGGAGACAGGTGACAGTCATCTTCCAAGACAGCCCGGAGCGAACTCAGGAAATGGGCTTTAATAATGTGTAAAGACTTCAGTTTCCAAGCCTTCAGGAGCTGGTGTTTTAAACAATGAGTTTCCATTTGGATTTAGTTAGGAATTCAGGAGAAGGGCATGAAATATAACTTGTGCTCCTAATAAATACTCTAATTAAAAAGTGATTGAAGTTTATCTTATAAGAAAAAAGATATCAACCTGGATAGCAAATCATGTGTTATGTGCTTTCTTGGAAATGATCATCTAAAAAATTGTGTGTTTCTTAAAGATGAGAGTGTCAGAGAGGGTTTCTGACCAGCTACCTTTCTCTTCAAGGTCTTCCGTATTCAAACCTACTGAGGTGGCTTTTACAGCAAGGGCCCAGAATTACTAAAGGAACAGCCAGCGTTAACTCTGCCACCCTAAAGAAAGCAGATTTGATAGAAACTCAGTATTTCAGACTTACCGTGTGCTTTTGCTGTTGTCGCTGGCCTGGTGCGATTCGGGGACCCCACTGTCAGTGACGTAACTTTCGCACAGGTGTCAATGCGGTTCCATCTTCTGGTGGAGAGGCAGGGCCCCCCAAGTTGGGGGAAGCTCTGTGTCTCACGTGTGCTGTACGGGTTTGTGAGTGGAGGAGCACGGGAACCCACTGCGCAGACCTGGGGCTTCCGGGGTTTGTGGGAGGACCTCGACCTCCGGGCTCTCAGAGGGCAGACACCTCCTCCTTTCGGTGATCCTGGAGCCACTTCCCCCAAGCGAGCATAGCGTGTCCACAGAGTAAGTGGCTGGGAATAGTCTTAGCCCTGGAATTTTCATCTCGGCACCAGTTCCAGCAGCTTGATTTCAATTAACCAATCAGCAGCAAAACAAAACATGGTGGGCAACTTGGGTGAACTTTAAAAATTATTATTTCAGGTGAAAAAGTGCTGATCTTGAAATGTGGGATTTTTATTTTCAGTAATCCCTTTCATAACATTCTGTGAACATGAATGGAGAAAAAAAGCGAACTCTTAGAAATATCACAATATCTGCATGCATTATATTATTTTACTGTGATGGAAAAAGTCCATTTGAAAATATTGATTGTCTCCTCCTAAAATCCACCAACCTATTTTTGGAGATTACAGCATTTAAGTTGCATTTTACCTTTAAATAGCAATACTTCATGATCATTGTATTAGGTATTTTATCCCAATGGCCCTATCTGGTATTATGGTTCCTCTTTTACAGATAAAAAACCTGAGTCCTAGGAGTACTGTGTGACTTACTGAGAATGGCAGAACAGACAGCCTGAGGCTGGTGTTTTCTGAGGATATCACGCATCCTTCTAGCAGCTTTGCGGCTTCTCTTGCCCTAGTGACTTGGTCCATGGAACAGTTTTGCTATCCTTTAAAAAACTACTCTATGCTAACGAATAATAGAACCGGTCTTATTTTGGGTGATTTGAATATCTGGTGTCTGGAATATCATAGAGTTGTAGGATGAGATGGTCTTTAGATACTATCTAGTCTGTCCCTCCTTCCCCGTCATTATATAAAGAAATTGATTCAAGTGACTTCCATTAAATACTTAAGGGCAGAACAAATACAACCCCAGGGTCTTGTTCTTTGTAGCACACCATTCAGCAGCGTTCCTTGTATTACCATTATTTTCTCTGAGGAAGCATCATTTCCCAGTGGAGACTAAGCAAAATGTTATAACAACAAGAACAACATCCATTTTGGCCAACAGCCACACTACCATATTCAGAGTAACAGGGCAAAGGAGAGGCCAATCACGTTTCAAGAGAGGTCAGTCTTTTCACTTTGTCAGTGGTCTAGCAGAAGACAGTGGTGGAGAAGGGACTGTTCACATGTGTGTTCCCCTTGAGGTCCTGGGTCACTTTCCGTGGACTGCCACCTTTAATCCTCAAGGCCAGCAAAGGAGGAGCGGTGTCTGTTTTAGAGTTTAAAGAACTAAGAATCCTAAAGTTAAGTGACTCACCTACAGTTAGTAAGAGGCAGAGTTAGAGAAAGGTAGGTAAAACTGGATTAGGGACAAGCCAGCAGTTGTTACTGTTTTACTTACTGAACATACTCAGTGAGTGGTGGGGATACAGCGAAAAATAAGAACCCCACCTTCCTCGTAGTAAGTCACTCCCTGATGAATCCTGTTTGCTAGGGTTGACTGGCTGCAACTGTCATGTAGGCCTGTCATTGTAGTTGATAAACATTCTTCAGATGCTTACTGGTTTTGCTGGTGCCAAAATCTGTTTAACTTTCTTTGATACAGTTTGAATACCATTTGAAGGAAAGATTCAGTGATTATCTAGTTTGTTCTTTTTGATTGTTGTAAGTAGGAAGCACGCAAAATGGTTTTTCTTATGATCCTATCAGTGATGGTTTAAAATCCTGTTGGCTTTGTTGCCACACAAGCAAAGCTAGTCCGTTTCTCCTTATAGTCATGTTTGGAAAGTGTTGTTCAGAATATTTTTGGATGGTTGCTTACATCTATAGGCACTTGTTGTCAGATTGCTCAATGAAGTAAACAGGAGATCTGTCTTAGGACGGCTGGCAGAACTTAGTGCCAGAAAATGTCATAAATATTACTCTACATGGTCCCATTCTGGGCAGAACATGTGCTTTCGTGTGCAGGAACCTGTATCAAATAGTTGTAGGTGCCAGGAAGAATCTATACACGTTAACAGGAGTGAAGCGCAGCACATTTTGGTACAGATTTGTGTACATGTATAATTTACAGATTGCTAAGTCAGCTGTGTTTTTGTACAGTGTTAAGTTGGTTCAGGTTGTTGATATAATTAGTTAGCAAACAGGATGAGAGCCGTGGGTAATGTGTCTCCTCATAGATGTGTTGAGCCATGGTAATATTTATAAAACAGAAAACTGGTTAAAATACACGGGCTTTGAAAAGGAATGGATGACATCCTGGGTTATTACCAGCTCAATGGTGCTTGTTTTTCTCGCCATGGATTCTAAGGTAACCTTCATCTGTCTTTCTCTGAAAGTGTCAAAGTGTTGACTCAGGCACTGATCCTACCTGAGGGATGGAGAGGAGGAAGCCTTGTGCTTTAATGTCAGGCCATGAAGCTTCTGAATGCTGTGACGTTTATGAAACCAATCTATTTTAATAATTTATCTCAAGAGAATACATGCATTTGCGAAACACTGTGGGTGAATTGAGTCCTGGCTTCCTTATTTCTGACAGCAGGTCTCCATTTACAGTTGGACTTCATATTTGGCAATGGTTCCTTGAGCACTGTCTTGAAGTGCCTTGATTCTTTCTTCCTCCTCTAAGTTTGGTCAGTTAATGGCTTGAAAGTGAGCATTTGAAAATCTACTTTGGTTAGTTATTCCAAGGAACCTTATTTATAAGGTATTTGATTTATACATTCAGGACTTTGGACCATTATTTTTTATTTTGTTTTGGTTTTGTTTTTCCAAGTAGTACATCTATAACTGGTGAGAATGGAAAGTAGAATCATAGGATCTTAGATCTGAAGAGGTGCTCTGTACAATGCCTCCTGTATATTTGAATCCTCTGCAGAGTATCCAGGCCACTTCTGGCTAGCTTCAGGAATGGGGCACTTTTTTTATACAAAAAAATTCTGTTTTGAAGCAACTGTGCATGGTGGGATGTGATTGTAATCCCAAACTGAGATAAGTGGATTTCAAGTTCGAGGCCAGCCTGGGTTATATGGTGAGTTCAAGAACAGCTTGGATGTCGTGAAACCCTGTCTCAAAAACAACAAACAAACAAAGCAACTATAGCTGTGAGCTAGTTGCTTCTCTTCCTTTCCATCCATTTTTTGCTGCTGTTTGATCAGGTGCCACTCATTCACAGTTTGCTTAAGGAACAAAATGAACCCAGCCCACTGCTTTTTCTAGCTATAAACCTTTTTTTTTTGTAATTTGATGTTATTGTTTTAAATTCTAATCTTTATTTTAAAACTTTAAAATTGTTTGATACTGTAAATAGAAAAGCACATGAAACACTTTGTGCACCATTTTCTTTCCATCTCTGTAAAGTGAGTGCCGTGTTGCCATCACCTACCTCGAGACAGGAGCACGCCACAACTCTAGAGGTCCCCCGGGAGCCTTCCTCATCCCAACGCCCTTGCTCTCCTCCCAGAGGGATTTTACGGCAATAACTTTCCCGCCTTTCCTCGTATTTTACCATTCTGTTTTGCATTCCTGAACACTACAGCTTATATTTTTCTATTTTGGAGCCTATGAGCATGGGATCACATACCATGGATCCTCTTGTTGCTTGGTGATTCCTCTGTGTGGTTACCTGTCTTGCTGACTCACATTCTCTGCTTTATGATACTATGGCAAGACCATACCACCCATTTCATTTATCCATTCTGATGCTGATGGACATGTGGGTTGTTTCCAATTTTGTGCTGTGTTGCGGACATTCTCGTACAAGTCTCTTGGAGTGTGCGGACACATCTCTCTCTTGGGTATATACCTGGGATGTACATGTTTAACTATGGTAGGTGTTTTCAAATAATCTTCCAAATGGTTTGTACCAGTCTACACTCCCAGACATATATGAATGTTCCCATCCTTTTTTCTTTAATAATGAGGTTGCTTAAGTAATCTAGTAACCAATAAACAGGGTCATTTAGGGTTGCTTTACTAATGAGCACATGATCAAAATGAAATGAAAACAAAACTTAACTCTTGTCCTTAGGGAAGCATCAGCATCTACTGATGTTTAAACATCCTCCACGTGAGCTCCCTCACACATGGTCATGAATGACGTGAAAGACTTGTACTCTTAGAATTATGTGCAAAGGGTACATGCAAGGGCTGTGGGTTTTAAAAGATTTGTTTGGCATGTGTGTGTTTAGGAGATTCATTTTCTTAAATTGAGAGGCAATAAACTCTGGGGACAGAGGTTATGTAAGAATTAGAACTGGAAGGGCAAGGGAACTAGGAAGTGCGTAATTTATCTTTCCTTTGGTGAAAGAAATAAAACAAATGACTGTAGGAAGGGACAACTTAGTGGAGGGATCAAAGATCAAAGGAAGGTTAAAACAAAAAGCAAAGACCAGAGTATGGTTCAGTTTTCTAGGCAAGTGGACTCCTCTGAGCCCCTCTGTGCCCAGGAGCCCATGAATGGGACTTGTGAGGTCCGGTCTCATGGGAGACTCCTGGGGAAGCCTGGGGTACACTGTAAATCTCTCCAGAGATTTGAGCAGTGCTACACTGACTCAACACTGACTCCATATTTTCCCCTTGTAAACACCTCACCCAAGATTATTCTTAGACTTTACAGCCAGGTCTTTTTTATTTTTTGTGAGTTTGGATGTGGGATGACCAGATCCTGTAAGTTACTTAAAAGAAGACTGAAAAGTCTGGAAAGCCTTGTTTGGATGTGGTTAAAGTTTTCTTTTGAAAACCTAATTCCTCCGGGACAACTGTTGCTCTGTCTTCCTTGGCACATGTTTTGCTGTCCCTCTGTGAATTTTCAGGCTCCTAAATGCTGGAATTTGGTTGATGCTCTGGTTGTTCTATGCAAGTGCAGCTTGCTGAATAAGTAGATCGAGGCCTGGCCAACCACAGCATCTCCCTTAGTTCTGATGGTCTCTGCTCCAACAATCAAGTTCTCTGCCTAATGACAGATCTACTTAAAATTCTTTTGATTGGACATTGCTGAGATAAGCCGACAGTCAGTTTGTTTACTCATGCTAAGATTATTCATCATGTAAATTAAAATGACAACTCCAGATTAGTCTTGTGTTGCATAGGACTGGTGTTCTGAAATTACCTGAGTCAATCCTACCATTATTAATGTACTCTGCGAGAGTGCCTCAGACCCGTGGTTTCTCATGGCTTTTTACAGGCTCTGCAGTGACATAGTGCTTCTGTGGAGAGGAGAAGTGGCCCTCACCTCCTCCCTCTGCCCTGAGAGCGGTGATGTGGGCACCTGTTCTCGGAGGGCTGGAGTCTGTGTTGGAAAGATGGCACCATGTTGATGAGGTTTACTGAGATGCATCTCCTGCTTCACTTTGGCTGGCATTAACAGTGAATTTGGAGAACATATCTTAGATGAGGACTTCACAGAGAGTGAGCTCCTCACACTCTGGAGGAAGGGCTCCTCAGTGTTTGGTCCAGACCAGCCTCAGTCACAGCGAGAGGCGCTGGGCACTCAGGCATCCCCTCCAACGTGCCCAAGCACCTGTGCTCTGCCTGACAACAGAGCAGGAGCTGCTCCGGTGCTGTCCACAGGCTGGATGAGTGCTGCCATGTTCTTCTCCATCTCTCTCTCTCTTTATTTTTAGCTTTATACTCTTAGAAGTCAAGAAAGAGCATAATTAAATAGGGGGTTTATTGAAGACATTAGAGGCCTGCTAAAACTAGTCATGATTAAAACCAGTTATAATTAATAGTTGTAGTCAAGACCTTGGAAAAATTAAATATCCTTTCTGATCTGGTTTTTTTTTTTTGGTACTGGGGATCGAACTCAGGACCTTGTGCTTTCGAGGCAGGCAGCGGAACCACTGAGCTAAATCCCCGGCCCTGTTTGTAGGTTTTTTATGTGTCTTTTCTAATTTTCTCTGAGGATACTCTCATTAATGCCATTTTACAAGTGCAGAAACTGAGGTTTAACGAGATTAAATGAATTGCCTTAGGTTAATTTCTAGTAGTGGAATCTGGAAACTGGGTAGAGATGTAGATTCTTGGGCCTTACCTCATACCTGTGAATCAGAAGCTCTGTGAGGGTCCCTGGTACCTGTGTCTAGCAGATCTGAGGCACCCCAGAGCGCCTTCCTCCTGGGGAGCCGGCTTCAGTGGCAGCTCTGTCCGTGTCTTTGCGCGTCAGGTAAATGGCTGGCTGCGGCACATGCGGATGGAGAGTGCATGCCTGAGTGCGAGTGAGCTTCCTCCCTGCTTTCAGCAGTTTCCCAGTGTTTGTCTTTCCCGCCTTGCAGTCCCCTCGAGTGGCCCCATCCTGTCTCTCCTGGAACCTGCGGGGCATCAAGCTCTGCTTGGGCTTGATCCCGCTGGGATTGTAAAACCACGGCTTCATCTTCCATACCTCATCTCCCATCTGCCTTTCATCTGGTTGAGCTCTTGTCTGCGAGGGGCTCCCTGTTCTTTGTTGCTGTGAGTTATGTTCCTTTTGATTTCTTAGCTCACTGAAGGAGGAGGAAACATGTGGATGCCCAGCCCACCATTTTGAAATGATAACCAAGACCTTTTAAAGAAAACGAGGAGGTGTTAATTCTAGTCATTGTCCTGGTGTCAGATGAAATCCCACTTCACATTTTCCATCCTCTCTGGAACAGCAAGGGGTGACACTCCACCCAGCCTGGCTTCACTGAATGTGCCACTTTGCTTGCTGCTCTCTTTGTTTAAAATGCTTCTTCTGATCGCCTTCTCAGTCCCTCCCTTTTACTTGCTGTCTCCAGTGACCTCTGCTCTCGGACTTTATGGTTTTTTTCTTCTCTCCTTGTCTCCCTGTAGGGCCAGAAAAGAGGCGATTGTTTTCCTATCCACCCTAAATGGTTGTGACCTGCACCCTGTAATAACGGTTAGCAAGAGAAAACATAAGGCATCTGTTACTGTGCGCATGTGCACGGGAGCCGTAAAAATACGGAGCTAAAAGCAGCCTAATGGTTGCATACTCTGTTCATGGGGAGAGAGAAATAGGAGTGGTGGGGGCTACAGGCAACTTTAGAAGTAGTAAGTGATGTTTAGGGAAAATGAATGGACCCAGAGAATGCACAGTGGCTGGAGGCAAAGTTTGTAGGGTTGGTTGATTGTCAGCCTCTTTCTGTGATAGGAGTTTAATCTTTCTCAGTTGATGAAATTTCAGTGGGAAGATTTGAAGGCAGTTGTGTTCCTCTTTGGCAGATCCAGTCTCCAAATGAGGGGACTTTGGAGAAAATCTCTCCCTGCTCTTTGGAAGAGACAGAGGATCACAGAGGATGGAGACAGCAGTGGTGTGGGGGTGCTACTTTGGGGGGGGACATCACAGACACTTGGCTTCCGAGACTTTCTTCAGTTCAGCATCTCCGAGTGTCTGATGCGGATGCTGGGCTAGTGTTTTCTGAGCCCCAGCTGTTTTCCTGGTTCCTGGTCGCTCTCTCCTCCGTCACACGGACCCTCTCCTGGGGTTTCCCGGTGCCTGGTGCCCTCACTCTGGCCTCCAAGCGCTTGGCCTGTCCCCTTCCCCAGGCTGTGTCCCTCTGTCCCTCACCCTGTCCTCTCCTTCTCCCATCTCCCTGTTTTCCTGCCTGTTGCCCACCATGTCTGTTGCTGCCTGCCTTTTATCCATCTGTGCTACTGTCTGTCACTGTCCCTTAGTCCCTCTTTGTGGTCTGTCCTGTGGTCTCTGCCCCTCTGCCCAGTTCTCCCTGCTACTTCTCCCTTACCATGGCCTCCGAAGCTGCTCCTTGGTGTATCTTTCCCAGCTCCCCATTTATTTATCAGGGCTCCTTTCTCGGTTTGCTCACAACACATGCTGATCAAAGATGTCTGCTCACCTCTACAGACGCTCAGCCTTAATGTCTTAGTTTTTTTTCTGAGAGAGAATCAAATCAGTGGAGCCCTGAGGGTGAGTTTTTGGTTAATAGTCTCTGTGACTGGAAGGATGGGGTACAGAGTTATCAGGTGAGTAGAGTGGAGCAGATGGAGCTCAGTGGACAGGGTGGGCACAGCTTGAGAGGGACAGGTGTGTCGCCTGCACTCCTTCCAGGTCTGGGACACAGTTGAGATGCAAATATTTGTTGTATTAAACTGAGCTGCTCCAAGATTCCTTCCATCCACTATAATGGGATGCCTCATCCTGCATAAGGATGTTTTAAAATAACACAGGAGGCAATTTTAAAACTAACTTTAGGAAAAAACTTTTTATAGTACTAGTTAATATTTTATAATGCTTACTGTGAATCACTTAAAAAAAACTCCTGGCAGTGATTTTTTTCTGTGTTCCTCAGTGATGGTGTAAGACTTTATGTTCAATGTTCCATATATATATAGCGACCATAAAAGTGAGAGTAAGACATCTGGTTTATTAAATTATTGAGCCCATTTTTAACAACTGACCACATAAACAAATCCCTCTTAGCAGTAGTTCAACATACACTGACCTCTTATTTACTGAGTAAAATATTCAGTAACAAGTCTGTATTTCTAACACATTTTCATTCTCTTCCATACTGCTTCTGAAGCTGGTTCATCTGTTTTTATTGTTTTAAAATCCTTAATTTAATGCTCAATGAAGATGAAGGTCATGCTTTTGAAACCATCCTCTTAGGAGTAAAGCCCTGGTAAATAAAGTGTTTGAGTTTGCTTTTGAAATTGAAATCTCTCTCTGAATTGTAATTTACTGGCTTAATAAAAAATGTATTTCTGTAGGATATTAAAATTACAGGCAAAGCAAATAACTATTGAATGTCTTGGGAGTTCAATTTGTTTTGTGCAAAGATTGGACCCTTGACAATTTATAAGAGTCATTGTTACGGAATTTTATTGTTGAAAAACACAAGAGAGCCTCAAAACAACTTTTGGTGATATTACGATTTTAGACGTTTCATTTAGGTGTATTATACAGATTTAACTCCATTTTTCCCTCATTCTATCCTCTCTATTCTCCCAAATCTTACCATTTTGATCTTTTT